>NC_089773.1:4895000-4907500 GCF_040412425.1 Macrobrachium rosenbergii
AGATGAACCCAATTCATATGGAACGAGCCCACCAGAGGGGCCACCGACCTAAAATTCTTTAAGCTTCCAAAGAATTTTATTGGTGTTCACCAGGAAGTACTGTAAGAGAAGATAATAGGAAACGCAAACGCAGAACAAACCATTGCAAAACGACATTCCACCAACTATTCATCTTAATGTCAAATATTACAAGAGAAAATTTTCACTTGTGGCTCCAAACCTACTGTTAATGTAGGTTACTGCACCAACTGCACTCGATCCCAGACTTGGCCATGAATACATTATTCATTTATCAGCTCTTGAATAATCAAGTTGATGGTGCACGCATGCTAATTCTCAAATGCCCAGGCCCTTCCGTGTCAGTGGTGCTGGTGTATGGCACGTGCCCGTTAACTCGTCCACCCTAAACCCTATTTGTGGGGGGAGGAGGAATTAGAGATCGAGATTGAAGGGGACAAAGATTCTATAGCACTGCGATGAATGTTTAGGGATAAACCAGTGGTTCTTAATATTTTTATTACCACGCCCCCTCTAAGAGTTGGTCCTTCCCTCCACGCTCCCTCTAAGAGTTGGTCCTTCCCTCCACGCCCCCTCTAAGAGTTGGTCCTTCCCTCCACGCCCCTTGCATCTACGAGTAAACTTCCCTCCCAGATTTAAAGGAAAATGAAAAACAAAGAGAAGGAGAAGCTGTTTCGAGGGACAGTGAGGGAGCTATATCTTTACAAAACATGAGAGGCCCAACGAGTCTAACCAGTAGACTCTAGGAAACCAACGTCATAAGCAATGACACTCCTGCAATTCTTCATAAACTTCTGAATATTAGTTTCTCTCTCTTGTTAAGAGAATGGCGAATATAATTAGAGAATGTTTAATTTTCCCCTGGGGCTCGCTCCTCCCCTGGAAATTGCTGACGCCTCCCAGGTTAAGAACCGCTGACTGTAGCCTGACGTGTAACGACGAGGATGGGAGAGTGGAGGAGGCATATAGTGTAATTATACTCTTCGGTTTCATGGAAAAAGCCACCCCTTATTTTTTCAAGCACAGCGGGCGACGGGCATTCAGCCAAGTGCCTCTTGCGCACCTTAGGGGGAAAAGAGTGGCGCTTCAATTATTATTATTATTATTATTATTATTATTATTATTATTATTATTATTATTATTATTATTATTATTATTATATGTCAGTAGATGAAACCAATTCACATGAAACAAGCCCACCAAAGGGGCCACTGACCTGAAATTCTTTAAGCTTCCAAGGAATGTTGGTTTCAACCTCCCACCGCAGCAGACGCCCCAACACTGCAGCAGTAACTGATCACGACACAGAGACAGTGATTTCTGGAAGGAGGTGATAGATCTACCTCTAAAGGTATGGCCGACTGTGCGAGTGAATACCAGAGGAACAGAGAGAAATCCAAAGCTTGGCAGCAGAAGGAAAGAGAGAGAGAGAGAGAGAGAGAGAGAGAGAGAGAGAGAGAGAGAGAGAGAGAGAGAGAGAGAGAGACAAACCACCAAATGTATACACTGTCAGCATACTTAGTTTCTGCAAAGAAAATGCGAAAGGAAGTGGCCTGAAGACTGTACAGGAAAGGGACAAGCGCCACCAACCTTTCAGCAGAAAAGTAGGATCTACAGAAAAGGTAAGCAATCTACAATATTCAATTTAGGCAGAAGGCCAAGCGCTGGGACCCATGAGGTCATCCACCGCTGAAAGGAAAATTTAAGACTACTAAAAGGTCTGAAAGGTGTAACAGGAGGAAAACCTTTTGCAGTTGCACTATGAAACAGTTTGTCAGGAGACGATTGAGGAAAGTAAGATGGAAGCAAGAAAATACGAACGGAGGTACAGTAAAAGGAATGAAAGAGGTTGCAGCTAGGTCCCGAAGGGGAAGCGGACAAGGAAAAAGGCAGACAATGAGTCCCCATTCTGATAAGTTCTCAAGGAGACGTGACAGATGATGTAAGGATGATCTGAGACTCAGTGGGAGCAACAGTTTCAGAAGCAAAGGAAGAGAAAAATGCTAGGTTGAACATTTAGGGGAACAAGCAGACTTCAGAGGGTCATTGAGCGAGAAGAAAAGAAGAGAGCAGGCGAGAGGAAAAGTCCTGAGGAACACCACCAAAGATGGGGAAAGTTAGCTTTGAACCTGGGTCCCCTCGCTTGGTAGGCGAGGGTACCACCGATCACGGCGCAAGGCAAATGGGATGGGTAGCCCAATTTTCTTACATTTTTGAGGTCCTAATAAAGCTAGGAAAAGGAGGAAAAAGGAAGCAATAGAACCTCAGGGAACACAGAGGAGTATGAGAATGACAAAGTCTGGCAGGAGAGGAAAAGAAAGAGCTAACAAAGGGTGCACTCTTGGGATTATTGATTTGTACAGCGCAAACCTTCAGAAGCTCAAGCGAAGATGCAATGAATTACCACCCTAATACATTTTTATCTATTTATCTCTTTATTAATTTATTTCCTCTTTCTTTTCTAATAAGTGGGATCTCTTCTTTCTGTATTTCTCTTTACTTCCTTCCTCTTACTTCTTCCTAATGAACACGACAATATATTTGGGGGGTTAAAGAGTTTCTAGTCAGGGGCCCCTTTGGTGGGCTTGTTCCATATGAATAGGGTTCATCTACTGAAATATTAATAATAATAATAATAATTGGGATTTTTATACACTGGCACAATATTAGACTCCTTGCGATTCTCCTGGCCTCCCTCCCTTCAGCCGGAGCGGCAAGCCTCGATCCCAGGGACGCTACGTACCGTCTCGAATCAAGGAGGATGAATGTGCTCCGGGTTTTGATTCTCGATTCTCGTCTTCCCAACAAGCTGTGACCTTCAGTCCTAAAAAAAATATTAAATGTATTCACACCAGTATGATTATTCTCTCTCTCTCTCTCTCTCTCTCTCTCTCTCTCTCTCCCTTTTGTTCGTCTTCTTCTTCTTCTTCTTCTTTCTGCGACTTCGCAGATCGATTTTCAAGATGACATTTGAGATTCAAATTGCTGGTTAAGATGGCGCCGCACTGTTCTCGACTTTACAGTTCCTCCAACCCTATCTCCCTCTCTCTCCCTCCCTCTCTCCCTCTCTCCTCCTCCCCCTCCCGTCCACCCCTACCACACCTCTGGGTCCTCGTGTAACATTACACCTTGGCGCCAGAAGACGAGCAAAAACAGAAACTCCCATTTTCCTTTTATAGGCTTTAATGGGGCTTCGTTTTACGATTTTGCAGTTTTGGTCATTCTCGGTCCCCTTTTTTTTTTTTTTTTCTTTTTTTTTTTTATTTCGGCGACTTTGGAGAAATGATTGCAGGACCATTCTCCAAATTGACGCGTTTTCGTGTTTTTTTTTTTTTGTGTAGAAGATAACTGTTGTGTTGGCTTTGTCTGTCCGGTCGCACTTTTTTCTGTCCGAACTTTATTCTGTCAGCACTTTTTTCTGTCGGAACTTTATTCTGTCAGCACTTTTTTTCCTGTCCGAACTTTTTCTGTCAGCACTTTTTTGTCGAACTTTGTTCTGTCCCCAATTTTTGTCCGCACTTTATTTTCTGCACTTTTTCTGTCCGAACTTTATTCTGTCAGCACTTTTTTTTCCTGTCCGAACTTTTTCTGTCAGCACTTTTTCTGTCCGAACTTTGTTCTGTCCCCAATTTTTGTCCGCACTTTATTCTGTCTGCACTTTTTTCTGTCCGAACTTTATTCTGTCAGCACTTTTTTTCCTGTCCGAACTTTTTCTGTCAGCACTTTTTCTGTCCGAACTTTGTTCTGTCCCCAATTTTTGTCCGCACTTTATTCTGTCTGCACTTTTTTCTGTCCGCTCTTTATTCTGTCAGCACTTTTTTTCCTGTCCGAACTTTTTCTGTCAGCACTTTTTCTGTCCGAACTTTGTTCTGTCCCCAATTTTTGTCCGCACTTTATTCTGTCTGCACTGTATTCTTTCCGGATTTTTTCTGTCCAAACTTTTTTCTGTCCGCCATCAGATCTCAAAAACTGCTGAGGCTAGAGGGCTGCAAATTGGTATGTTGATCATCCACCCTCCAATCATCAAACATACCATATTGCAGCCCTCTAGCCTCAGCAGTAGTTTTTATTTTAATTAAGGTTAAGGTTAGCCATAATCGTGCTTCTGGCAACGATATGAGACAGGCCACCACCGGGCCGTGGTTAAAGTTTCATGTGCCGCGGCTCATACAGCATTATACCGAGACCACTGAAAGATAGAGCTCTTTTCGGTGGCCTTGATTATATACTGTACAGAAAACTCGGTTGCGCTGAAGAAACTTCGGAGCATTTTTTTATTTGTTTTTTTAATACATGTTAAGATCTAAGTTGTGTCTGGGTTGTGGTTCTGTTAAAGATATTATTGTATTTATTACTATGAGAAAGGGGCTGACGGACTTCTTCATTATTTTTAAGAATTCTTTGTTTCTGCCTCATTTTCCCTGACTCGTTCCGTCCTGTTTCTGCCCCCATTTTCCCTGACTCACTACTGTTTCTGCCCCGATTTTCCCTGACTCAATCCTGTTTCTGTCCCATTTTCCCTGACTCAGTCCTGTTTCTGCCCCCATTTTCCCTGACTCAATACTGTTTCTGCCCCGATTTTCCCTGACTCAATCCTGTTTCTGCCCCATTTTCCCGGACTCAGTCCTGTTTCTGCCCCCATTTTCCCTGACTCAATACTGTTTCTGCCCCCATTTTCCCTGACTCAATCCTGTTTCTGCCCCGATTTTCCCTGACTCAGTCCTGTTTCTGCCCCCATTTTCCCTGACTCAGTCCTGTTTCTGCCCCCATTTTCCCTGACTCAATCCTGTTTCTGCCCCCATTTTCCCTGACTCAGTCCTGTTTCTGCCCCCATTTTCCATGACTCAGTCCTGCTTCTGCCCCCATTTTCCCTGACTCGATCCTGTTTCTGCCCCCATTTTCCCTGACTCAGTCCTGTTTCTGCCCCCATTTTCCATGACTCAGTCCTGTTTCTGCCCCCCCATTTTCCCTGACTCGATCCTGTTTCTGCCCCCATTTTCCCTGACTCAGTCCTGTTTCTGCCCCCATTTTCCCTGACTCAGTCCTGCGTCTGCCCCCATTTTCCCTGACTCATTCAGTCCTGTTTCTGCCCCCATTTTCCCTGACTCATTACTGTTTCTACCATCATTTTCCCTGACTCAGTCCTGTTTCTACCATCATTTTCCCTGACTCAGTCCTGTTTCTACCATCATTTTCCTGACTCAGTCCTGTTTCTACCATCATTTTCCCTGACTCAGTCCTGTTTCTACCATCATTTTCCCTGACTCAGTCCTGTTTCTACCATCATTTTCCCTGACTCAGTCCTGTTTCTACCATCATTTTCCCTGACTCAGTCCTGTTTCTACCATCATTTTCCCTGACTCAGTCCTGTTTCTACCATCATTTTCCCTGACTCAGTCCTGTTTCTACCATCATTTTCCCTGACTCAGTCCTGTTTCTACCATCATTTTCCCTGACTCAGTCCTGTTTCTACCATCATTTTCCCTGACTCAGTCCTGTTTCTACCATCATTTTCCCTGACTCAGTCCTGTTTCTACCATCATTTTCCCTGACTCAGTCCTGTTTCTACCATCATTTTCCCTGACTCAGTCCTGTTTCTACCATCATTTTCCCTGACTCAGTCCTGTTTCTACCATCATTTTCCCTGACTCAGTCCTGTTTCTACCGTCATTTTCCCTGACTCAGTCCTGTTTCTGGCCCCACTTTCCCTGACTCAGTCCTGTTTCTGCCCCTACTTGCCCTGACTCAGTCCTGTTTCTGCCCCATTTTCCCTGACTCAGTCCTGTTTCTGTCCCAATTTTCCCTGACTCAGTACTGTTTCTGCCCCATTTTCCCTGACTCAGTCCTGTTTCTGTCCCCATTTTCCCTGCCTTCAGTCCTGTTTCTGCCCCCATTTTCCCTGACTCAGTCCTGTTTCTGCCCCATTTTCCTGACCCAGTCCTGTTTCTGCCCCAATTTTCCCTGACTCAATCCTGTTTCTGTCCCCATTTTCCCTGCTTCAGTCCTGTTTCTGCCCCCATTTTCCCTGACTCAGTCCTGTTTCTGCCCCATTTTCCCTGACCCAGTCCTGTTTCTGCCCCCATTTTCCCTGGCTCAATCCTGTTTCTGCCCGCATTTTCCATCACTCATGCAATCCTGTTTCTGTCTGATTTTACCTGACTCAGTTCTGTTTCTGCCCCATTTTCCCTGACTCAGTCCTGTTTCTGCCCATATTTTCCCTCACTCATTCAATCCTCCGTCGTTCCAGTAAACAGTTCCCATCTTCCTTATGGGTCAAAAGCTCCAGTTTCTTCTCAAACTTTGTTTTTCTTGTTTCCTTTGGCGACTTGGGTATGTGGGGATTAGATTGGCCGTCCCGTCAGCCTCTGAATAATCAGAAATAATCTGTGTTTAAGCTGAAGTTCTTCCTGGACAGAGCAGCTTCTCCGCTTGTGTTGGAAACTTCTCCATCCTTTCATGGAGCACCTGTGGCACCTCTTATCAACTTGTTTCTGTTTGAGGCACGGCCCATGAAGATTTCAGCCACAGCCCGGTGGTGGTCTGTCCTATAGCGTTGCCAGATGCACGATCTTGGCTAACTTTAACCTTAAATGAAATAAACAAGTAAAAAATGCGGCGAAGTTTCCTCGGCGCAATCGAGTTTTCTGTACAGCGTGTAATCAAGGCCAACGAAAATAGATCTGCCTTTCGGTGGTCTTGGTGTAATGCTTTATGAGCCGCCACCCATGAAGCTTTAACCACGGCCTGGCGGTGGCCTGTCCTGTAGTGTTGCCATGAGCAGGATTTTATCTAACTTTAACCTTAAATAAAATAAAAACTACTGAGGCTAGAGGGCTGCAATTTGGTATGTTAGATGACTGGAGGGTGGATGATGAATATACCAATTTGCAGCCCTTTAGCCTCAGCAGTTTTTAAGACCTGAGGGCGGACAGAAAAAGTACGGACGAACAGACAAATAGCCATCTCTATAATAGCTTTCTTTTGCAGAAAACTAAAGAACAAACAACATTAAAGATGGATCCTGTAGAAATAATAAAATTAAAGATAATACACTACGTTTTCCACAAACTCCTCAAAGAAACAGTTATTCTGCTTGCTTGTTTTCTTATAACGAGTGTAACCGCGAAATCAGTCCATGTTTACATTGCATTTTCGAGCGTCACAATTTGTCAGAAAATGAAATTATAGACGTCCCTTCCACATTCTGGGGTTCGTGTCGGCCGCATCTCGGTTCTGGGAGATATTAATGGCTGTATGCACACAGATATATTGCAGTTACACGCTCACAGATAACGGTGTGCCTACTATTCGTACGCCGGTCTTTGTGCATAAAGTGAGTGTGTACTGTGTATATATATATATATATATATATATATATATATATATATATATATATATATATATATATATATATATATATATATATATATATATATATATATATGTATATATATATATATATATATATATATATATATATATATATATATATATGCATGTGTGTATATAATAATAGATTATATATAAATATATATAACATATATATATGTTTTATATAATATTTTTGTATATTTTTTTATATTTATATTACATATAAAATATATATATTTCTGAGAGCAATGAAAGAGAGCAGTTATTACTTATTAATAATAAGAATAATGATGAATGGCCAGTGACTAGTATTGTCTGTCTGGCTGGCCAAGAATGGCTGCCCTTGTTGTTTTTTGTTAATTTTTTTGTCATTTTTTTTTTGTGACTTTTCATTTTCTCTTTAAAATGGTCAGCGATGGCGGTCTGTGATTACATGAAAGAGGCCAGTTATTTCCTTATTTGTTTTCTGTCTGCCTGTCTGAATGGCTGACTGTCTGTCTATCTGTCTGTCTGGCTGGCTGTCTGAATGGCTGACTGTCTGTCTATCTGTCTATCTGTCTGTCAGTCTGTATGGCTGACTGTTTGTTTGCCTGTCTGAATGGCTGACTGTCTGTCTATCTGTCTGCCTGTCTGAATGGCTGACTGTCTGTCTATCTGTCTGCCTGTCTGAATGGCTGACTGTCTGTCTATCTGTCTGCCTGTTTGTATGGCTGACTGTTTGTCTGCCTGTCTGAGTGGCTGACTGTGTGTTTATCTGTCTGCCTGTCTATATGGCTGACTGTTTGTCTACCTGTCTATCTTGCTATCTGTCTGTTACCGATGCTTTTGTCGAAGAACAAATCCAAAAATGGTTTTCTCGTCCAAAAAAATTGGATATATTTTTGACAACAGAACCTGTGCTCATTGTTCAGTGTAGATATGACAGAATTTATATTATTCATATTATGGACTGGAGTATCTTTATTATTATTCATTTGGTGAAGATTCTTTATAAATAAATAAATAAATAATTAAATAAATAAATAAAAATATATATATAATTATAACTCCACACTCAGTACAGATTTACATTACTTTAATAATTCTCTGGGCTCTTGATGACTGAAGAAGAACCTTGTAGAAACTCCCACGGTTTTTAGGGGCCACGATATTCGTAACACAATAGGACCATGATGGTGCAACGAGCGTTCCAAAGTGCTTCTTATGTCACTGCAGAGCTGTCCATCCATACCTCCCCCCCCAAAAAAAAAATATTGCTAATAAAGATAACAATGAAAATTCACTGGTCTGTCTGAAGACTGGTCTATCAATAGACTTGTCTATCAGAAGACTGGTCTATCAGAATACTGGTTTATCAGAAGACTGGTCTGTCAATAGACTGGTCTATCAGAATACTGGTCTATCAAAAGACTGGTCTATCAGAAAACTGGTCTATCAGTCGACTGGTCTATCAATAGAGTGGTCTATCAGAAGACTGGTCTATCAGAATACTGGTTTATCAACAGAGACTGGTTTATCAGAAGATTGGCCTATCAGAAGACTGGTCTATCAATAGACTGGTCTGTCAAAAGACTGGAGTATCAAAAGACTGGTCTATCAGAAGACTGGTCTGTCAGAAGACTGGTCTATCAATAGACTGGTCTGTCAATAGACTGGTCTGTCAAAAGACTGGTCTATCAGAAGACTGGTCTATCAAAAGACTGGTCTATCAATAGACTGGTCTATCAATAGACTGGTCTGTCAGAAGACTGGTCTATCAATAGACTGGTCTATCAATAGACTGGTCTATCAGAAGACTGGTCTATCAATAGACTGGAGTTGAAATGCAGGGCTCTGTGTAGTCAATTCTGGGCTGTATCAGAAAAGACTGTGTACTCACCAGAATTGCTTCAGCGCCGGGGAGGGGGTTGGTTAGCGCCATCAGTGCACCGCATTACTTAAGGTTCTTAGCAGCGTCCCTTCTTCCCCTAACTGCAACCCCTTTCATTCCTTTTACTGTACCTCTTTTCATATTCTCTTTCTTCCATCTTACTCTCCACCCTCTCCTAACACTTGATTCATAGTGCAACTGCAAAAGGTTTTCCTCCTGTTACACCTTTCAAACCTTTTACTGTCAGTTTCCGTTTCAGCGCTGATTGACCTCATAGGTCCCAGTGCTTGGCCTTTGGCCTAAATTCTATATTCCATTCCATTGCTTCAGTTGATCGGAAACGTTCTGTGTCTGTTAACTGTATTATGAAAAATTTTTTTGGTGAAACTATTATTTATTCCCATATTTTTGGGTACATGATACAGGACAAACCTTTTTAGTTTTCTGTAAAAGAAAACTATTACAGAAATGGCTATTTGTCTGTCCGTCCGCACTTTTTTTGTCCGCCCTCAGATCTTAAAAACTGCTGAGGCTAGAGGGTTGCAAACTGGTATGTTGATCATCCACCCTCCAATCATCAAACATACCGATTTGCAGCCCTCTAGCCTCCTCAGTAGTTTTGATTTTATTGAAGGTTAAAGTTAGAAATAACCGTACTTCTGGCACCGATATAGGTACCAACAACAGACGCCACCACAGGGCTGTGGCTGAAAGTTTCACGGGCGGCAGCTAAGAGTTTCATGGGGGCTTGGTTGAAAAAAGTTTCACACAGCATTATACGCTGTACAGAAAACTCGACTGCGCCGAAGTTTTTACTTGTTTTTAATTGGTGTTATTTACAACTCACTGATTCTTTTTAGATCAAATGCAAGATGGAAATGTTGGCCTTTGGCGACGGAAAACAGGAAAATAAACATTTTTACCCAAAATAAACTGACTGGATTTGTTGGGGATGATGAACAGAAATTGAGATGTACAATTACTAGTTATTAATGTTATACAAGTCAAGAAATTTAGACCCGAGATTATGTGAGTGGATCTTGAATGTCAGACATCTAAAGTGTACGTGCAGGAAATCAGGCTGGGAACGCGAGAGAGAGAGAGAGAGAGAGAGAGAGAGAGAGAGAGAGAGAGAGAGAGAGAGAGAGAGAGATTCTTCCTTACGATACACCCCCACCCCCAAAACTGATTTCCCTCCAAACTGTTTGAATGAGTCTCTTTTTCTATTCCTTCTTTCCAACAGAGAGAGAGAGAGAGAGATATTCTTCCTATGATAGATACACCTCCGCCCCCAAAACTGATTTCCAATAGAGAGAGAGAGAGAGAGAGAGAGAGAGAGAGAGAGATACACCTCCACCTTCAAAACTGAGAGAGAGAGAGAGAGAGAGAGAGAGAGAGAGAGAGAGAGAGAGACACCCCCACCCCCAAAACTGATTTCCAACACAGAGAGAAGAAGAAGAAGAAGAGAGAGAGAGAGAGAGAGAGAAGAAGAAGAAGAAGAAGAAGAAGAAGAGAGAGAGAGAGAGAGAGAGAGAGAGAGAGAGAGAGACAATGGCCAATCCTAGAGAGCGATTTCTCAGTTTACACCAGTTTGCGATAGCGGGTCGCCCAATCTCGCGTCTTGAGTGCATCTGTGGACTTTTCTCTTCTTGGTGCGGGGACGAAGGAGCCCAGGACTCCTTCCTCCCTCGTCTGCAGGACTCCGTTCCTGTGGGATGAAGGCGAAACAAGTATAAAATGCGCAGCAGTTTCTTCGGCGCAGTCGAGTTTTCTCTACAGCGTATAATCAAGGCCACCAGAAATAGATCTATCTTTCGGTGGTCTCGGTATAATGCTGTTTGAGCCGCTGCCAATGAAACTTTAACTACGACCCGGTGGTGGCCTGCCTATATCGTTGCCAGACGCACGATTATGGCTAGCTGTAACCTTAAATAAAGTCAAAACTACTGAGGAGGCTAGAGGGCTGCAACTTGGTATGTTTGATGATTGGAGGGTGGATGATCCACATACCAATTTGCAGCCCTCTAGCCTCAGCAGTTTTCAAGATCTGAGGGCGGGCAGAAAAAGTGCGGACGGACAGACAAATAGCCATCTCTATAATAGTTTATTTGCAGAAATATATATATATATATATATATATATATATATATATATATATATATATATATATATATATATATATATATATATATATGTGTGTGTGTGTGTGTGTGTGTGTGTGTCTGTGTGAATCATGAAAACCAATCCCTAACAGAGTAAGAAACGCACTATAGGCCCTCGTTAACAATCTAATGTTAAAAACGATGATGCCACAAACTACCGCAATGGTAATGGGGTACAATGACGCCCTTGAGCGGCTGCAGGCCCAAGTCAGTCTCCTCCTCATCATCATCATCATCCCCTTTGGAGCCTCGCCTCAAGTAGGAGGAAGGCGTTCGGAATCCTTTAGCGTTTGATGTCCGTCGAGGACTTCGGGGAAGATTACGGGTGGCCTTCAAGTGCCATTAGACGCTGGTTCTTCTTCTTCTTCTCCTCCTCCTCCTTCTTCTTCTTCTTCAGTGGCACTTTTCTTTATTCCACTCATGACAAGCCACTTCTCGCCTCCCGCTAATCACGGGGTGAGGAAGTGAATGGATGAATGGATGAATGGTTGGGCAGTGAGTCAGGTTTCTGTCCGGCTGATATGCGGTCGCTTGCTTCTGTTCCGTTTAAGACATATCTATAATACATATGTATAATATGTAATTGTAGTGTCCACAATGTCCCTGTAACTTCTCGAATTCTTCACACTTGTTTGATGCGCTCGACGCTGCAAAGCCTTAGATCCAAAGGCAAGAAATATGAAGCTTCATATTTCTTGCACTTGGATCCAAGGCTTTGCAGTGTTAAACCTGTGCATCCAATAAGTGTGAAGGGTTGAGAAGTTAAGGACATTGTGGCTACTACAAGTACATAAGTTTCTGGTAAAAATTGACCAGTAGATTCTATATATATATATATATATATATATATATATATATATATATATATATATATATATATATATATATATATATATATATATATATATATATAACCTTTTTTGTTGAAAGGTGTACCCTTCTGTATCTAAGCACTGCTAGCCATGAGGTTGCAAAGCTTACACCAGTTCTCATTCCTGCCACTGAATCCAAGAGGAGTGCTCTCTCTCTCTCTCTCTCTCTCTCTCTCTCTCTCTCTCTCTCTCTCTCTCTCTCTCTCT
>NC_089773.1:4912500-4917500 GCF_040412425.1 Macrobrachium rosenbergii
GCTGCAGTGTTCTGGGGTCTGCTGCGGTGGGAGGTTGAAACCAATGTTCTTTGGGAGTTTCAAGAGTTTCAAGTCAATGGCCCCTTTGGTGGGCTTGTTCCGTGTGAATAGGTTTCATCTGCTGAATAATAATAATAATAATAATAATAATAATAATAATAATAATAATAATAATAATAATGATGATGATGATGATGATGATGATGATGATGATAATAATAATAATTATTATTATTATTATTATTATTATTATTATTATTATTATTATTATTATTATTATTATTATTATTATTTAAAGATAATAACAACAATGATAATTTTATAATAATAATGATAATAATAATAATAGTAATAATAATTTAATAATAATAATAATAATAATAATAATAATAATAATAATAATAATAATTTAATAATAATAATAATAATAAAAATAGTAATAATTTTTAAAAAATAATAATAATAATAACAATAATAATAATAATAATAATAATAATAATAATAATAATAATAATAATAATAATAATAATAATAATAATAAAAAAAAAACAAAGAAGCATAACTTCCACTCCCCCTCCCCCCTTCCTCCCCTACCACTCCCCTCCCCTACCCCTTCCTCTTCCTCTTCCTCTCCCCTTCCTATCCCCCCTCCCCTCACCCTATTATCATCCCCATCCCTTCCACCACCACCCAGCATAAACAAACTCCCAGGTATTTGTATCGTCAGCTCTAGAGAGAGAGAGAGAGAGAGAGAGAGAGAGAGAGAGAGAGAGAGAGAGAGGGCAGGCTGTCAGACCCGAAATGAGTAGTAGTAGTATATCTGGTGCCCGCGGGGCATCGCAGGCCGGTCGTCTGGCTCCGCTCTGTCCGGAAATTGTGGGGGGGGTGGGGGGGCGCTTTTCTCCGCTTCGTTTGTTTCTGTTGTTTTGGCTTTGTTGTTGTTCTTCTTGGTTGTTCTTCTTTTGTTGCGGTTGTTTTTTTTATTGTTGTTTTTCGTTGTTCAGTTTTGGCATTTTTCACGTCCTCTGTTTTATGCGTATTTATTCCATTTTTTTTATTATTATTTACAGTTCTTTCAGTTATTGTCTTATATAATATTATAGTTGATATATATATATATATATATATATATATATATATATATATATATATATATATATATATATACATACATACATAAATATATACATATATATATATATACATATACACACACATATTAGTGACTCGGACAACAACACTTTGGAGACGTATACAAAAACAAAGGGCAGAACATTCCTTGAATTAATTACAGATGAAAACAAGACCACATCATAAATATCTCACACCTCATAACGGCCTCCAAGAGATAAAACAGTTTTGTGTTGACCTCGAACAACGCACTGTATGAAAAGCCATGTTTATTTTGTGATGGCCATTGCACAGTAAAGCAACAAACTGGGTTCGTTCTCGATGGCTGGTCGAAACCAGTTATTTTTCAATGAAATCTTTCTCTCCCTTATCACGAGACACTTTCTGGGGTAATTGCCGTCAGTCCGCCTCATGCGGTGCACTGTAGGCATGACTTGAGGTTCTTTGCAGTGTGCCTTCCTTAGGCCTCTAGCTGCTATCTGTAAAAGAAAACTATTGTGCCGGTTTTGTCTGTTTGTCCGCACTTTTTCTGTCCGCCCTCAGATCTTAAAAACTACTGAGGCTAGAGGGCTGCAAACTGGTATGTTGATCATCCACCCTCCAGTCATCAAATAACCAAATTGCAGCCCTCTAGCCTCCTCAGTAGTTTTTATTTTATTTAAGGTTAAAAATTGCCATGACCGTGCGTCTGGCAACGATATAGGATAGGCCACCACCAGGCATGGTTAAAGTTTCATGGTCCGCGGCTCATACATCATTATACCGAGGCCGTCGAAAGATAGATATATTTTCGGTGGTCTTGATTGTATGCCGTAGCGGCTGTACAGAAAACTCGATTGTGCCGAAGAAACTTCGGCGCATTTTTTACTTGTTTAGGAATGACCTAAATTGCGTCTCCCACATATGAATTTACTGCTGCAGGTTTTTCTGTAACTGACCATTGCTATTGTGACACCAGTGGGAAAGATGTGTGATATTGATATTATTATTAATACTATCTTTTATTATTACTGTGATAATTATTATTATTGAGTCTTCCTTTTTTCAATTTTCGTGTTCAGCCCTCTGGACCTGACTTCTGTAACCACACAAGGTCCCTGGCTGGAAATTAATTGTATGCATGTTATATTCTTAATTGTTATTATTTTTTTATTTTTTACTATTATTCTCAATATGATTACTGTCATTACCATTAGTATGAAAACTATTTTTTCCACTTCATCAGCAACTGTGTGGATATTACCGATTATCATTTTTATCATGCCATCTCATGTATCTAGATTGTATGTATTGTATTTGTATATTCCATGTATATGACCCTGAGCTGAAATGAAGGATATTACAGGCAGTCCCAGGCTTACAGCTGGGGTTCCGTTCCCAGCGGTGTGCTGTAAACTGGAACATCATAATAATAATGGGAATAAATGGTGCTTATGGCGCCATATGGCACCGTAAGTGCCGTAAAACCAGGTTACAGTGCTGTAAAACCTGTTTAAGGCACCATAAAGCCAGGTTATAGTGCCATAAAACCAGGTTACGGCACTGTAAAACCAGGTTATGGCACCATAAAGCCAGGTTATAGTGCCATAAAACCAGGTTACAGCACTGTAAAACCAGGTTATGGCACCGTAAAACTGGGTTTCAGCGCTGTAAAACCGGGTTATGGCACTGTAAAACCAGGTTACGGTGCCGTAACACTGGGTACAGCACCATAAAACCAGGTTAATGTCGCAGTAAAACTGGGTTACAGCGCCTTAAAACCAGGTGAATGGCGCCGTGAGTCAAGCACCGTAAATTCGGAATGCTGTAACCTGAGACAGCTGTAACCCGAGACCGCCGTAACCTGGGGACTGCCTGTATCATTATTATTATTATTATTATTATTATTATTATTATTATTATTATTATTATTATTATTATTATTATTATTATTATTATTATTATTTTTAATCGATTTTCATTTCAGTTACTGAGTTATGGCAACGGAGACGTTCATGAGACACGGGGTTGTTCTGGTAACGCTGGCAGTATTACAGGTGAGTGGGTGATGGCCATGTTATTATATGTATTGCTTGAATACATTACCTCTTTTGAGTCATGCAATGCTGATGTATCCTCCTGTGGAGGGAATTGGGGAGGTGGTATATGATGATTAGAATTAGACAGGATAATGAAACAATAATAATAATAATTATTATTATTATTATTATTATTATTATTATTATTATTATTATTATGTATAACAATGGTTAATAGGAATCTGAGAGACCCATGCTTCAGAGTTTCTGTTGACATCACCGTCGTATTCCAAAGTCTCCTCCTCCTCTTCCTCGTCCAGATCAAAGCCTCGGGTGTTGTCCTCGACCTGCTGCGAGTGGAGAGCGACATCGAGCACCGTTACGCCGTCACTCAAGTCACAGCCGCCTACGTGAACCTCCACAACTCGTCCCAAGAGGTTTCCCTGAGGATGACCCTGCCGAAGGACGCTTACGTCTCGTCACTCGTCATGTAAGATCTGGAGAGGGCCGTTTTGTTCTTTGATTTTATTTTCGTACCCTAACCAGTCACTCTTGTCTGCGTAATCTAAGTCTCACATTTCTTCCATCATAGAAGCTTTCATTCAACTCTTAACAGCTTACCAGACCATTAATCCTCTGCACCTTCCACAATTCTACTCAGTCAATTTTATTACAAGCTTTTTCTAGACCCTCGTATGCACGTTCATTGATTCCCTTGTCTCTGGAATGTCTCACGTGACTGGTAAATAATTAACACTTGACCCACGCACCTTCGTCCCGTCAACCCTCAACTGTCCATATCCTGTCAGACCTCCTGTCACCTCTCTTACTTGTTCCTCATTGGAGGGGTGGGTATAGTTCTCAGCTAGCACACTGCTGGCCCAGCGTTCGTTTCCCCAGCCGGCCAATGAAGAATAACAAGAATTTATTTCTGGTGATAGAAATTCATTTCTCGTCGTAATGTGGTTCGGATTCCACAATAAGCTTTAGGTCCCGTTGCTAGGTAACCAATTGGTTCTTAGTCACGTAAAATAAATCTAATCCTTCGGGCCAGCCCTAGGAGAGCTGTTAATCAGCTCAGTGGTCTGGTTAAACTAAGGTATACTTAACCTGTCTTACATTCTCATTAAGTATCCCAATGTACACTTTCCCTGGAATACTGAATAAGACTTGTGTCCCTGTAATTCTAACCATTTATTTCCTTTACCCGTACACTGGTCGCTGGTATAGTGGCCGGTGTCTTGGCATGTCACTCAGATGCCATGAGTTCATGCCTCCCCCAAGGCGATGAAAAATCACTGGCTCTGTACCATGATAGTTGCTGCCGTGGTGTGGGGTCTGCTGCAGTGGGAGTTTGAAACCTACATATTCTTTGGAAGCTTAAAGAATTTCAAGTCAGTTGGTGTGCTTGTTCCATTTGAATAGGTCTCATCTACCGAATAAAAATACAAATCAAATACAAGAACTATTATTCCTCTAACCACTTCCTTTAAAATCTTTCCTTCATCCTGGCATACATGACTCACATTGGTCAGCCACTCAATCATATTTCCACCCCATACAAAAGTGCTCGCATGGAATCCCATACAGGCTCAGCAGTCACTTCCAAAAGCTTTCTCATTTACACAGACCCCTTCCGTTCTAGCTTCGGTCAACTCCGCCTCTTTGCTATCTTCAAATTACTCACTCCATCGACTCAAGAGCTCATTCACCTCAGACGGCCTCTCTCCAGTTGCATCGTTTATTCTGAGAGTCGTGTGTTTGCCAACCTCTCTCTCTCTCTCTCTCTCTCTCTCTCTCTCTCTCTCTCTCTCTCTCTCTCTCTCTCTCTCTCTCTCTATGAAAGGCAGG
>NC_089773.1:4920000-4937500 GCF_040412425.1 Macrobrachium rosenbergii
TTTCGACATTCATCTGGGAGTAGCTAAGGTAAGTTATTATTATTATTATTATTATTATTATTATTATTATTATTATTATTATTATTATTATTATTATTATTATTATTATTCAGTGGATGAACCCTATTCATATGGAAGAACCCCACCAAAGGGGCCATTGATTTGAAATTCTTTAACCTTCCAAGAATATTATTATTATTATTATTATTATTATTATTATTATTATTATTATTATTATTATTATTATTATTATTATTATTATTATATGGAGAGACTTCTTATCTGTTCATCAGATCTCTGAACAGGCGATGAACGACATTTTGATTTTTCCATTCCACAGAAACTTCGTAGTTATGTTTGACTCGTAAAACTCAAGGCCCTTTAAATATACTCAGTACTCAGAGTATATTTAAAGAACCTTGAAGTATATTTAAAGAAACTTGGTAAAACCATCGACCAGAATTAGGTAATCGGAAACTGAAAACTTCAGTCGGTGATGGTCGATGCATTTTTTCATATATTTTTGTTTTCAGTCTAATTCAGTCATCTGTTTTTAAACAAACATTTGGCACAAGCTCACTTTGCATCAGTGTGAGTACATCTGTACTTTCTTTAATCTGATATTAGCATTTTTATGTATAAAGTATTGTGTCTTTATTTTTCACCTTAATTGACACAACCTCTTTTGCATCACCCTGATCTTTCCTAGATAGTGACCCTCAAGGGTTTTAGCCCGGTGTGTATCCACCTTTGCGGAGTGTTTAGTACAAGACCGTTGGGAATTACCGTGAAAACATAAACAAAAGACTGTAAATATCATAAAGATGATGGCACCAAGAAATATTAGTCCTAGATAACGACCCCCAAACTTTGCTGGGGTCACTATCGAGGAAAAATCCATGTAAATATATTAAAGATAATGGCCCCCAAGATATTAGTCCTAGATAACGACCTCCAAACTTTGCTGGGGTCACTATCTAGGAAAATCCCCTGTAAATATCATAAAGATAATGGTCCCCAAGATATTAGTCCTAGATAACGACCCCCAAACTTTGCTGGGGTCACTATTTAGGAAAGATCCCTGTAAATATCATAAAGATAATGACCCCAAGAAATATTAGTCCTAGATAATGACCCCCAAACTTTGCTGGGGGTAGTTACTATCTAGGAAAGATCCCTGTAAATATCATAAAGATAATGACCCCCAAGAAATATTAGCCCTAGATAACGACCCCCGAACTTTGTTGGGGGTCACTATCTAGGAAAGATCCAATATTTCTACAGTACTGTTTATATGTCTGTGGCTCTTTGCAGAGGCTGGAAAACGTGGAGGTGAAATTGCGTCTCTTCGAAACGGAAGAAATTCGGGATTTCCAGATAGTGAGGCTCCCATGGACTTCCTCTCTGACGCCTGAGGAAAATATCACGGGTGAGGCCATTTTCATTTGTCTTCTCGTGTTGTGCTACTCTGAACCTGTGAAAAATTCAAAGGTTTTTCTTAATTCTTTGTAGTTTTCAAGATTAAGATGGTTATCGATTATTATTATTATTACAAGCTTGATGACACGTGCTAAGCTGTGCTGGAACCCAATGCTGCCCGTTGTGTTTCCCCTACCCTCTCGATCCCCTACTTACCCCGCCCCACCCGGGGCGGACAAACAGGTTTGCAGGAGGAGGGTGGATGTGTCATGTCTCCCCAACGCTGCTGATCCCCTACCTACCCCTCCGATCCACTAGGATTTTATTATTATTATTATTATTATTATTATTATTATTATTATTATTATTATTATTATTATTATTATTATTAAAAATGTCCATGAATTATTTGGAAGAAATTTGAAAGGCTGCTAACTTCCTTAGTAACTAAAGGCATCTAGATTTACAGGTTTGGGACTTTAATGTAAATATCTGCTTCCAATCTATTTTTACAGACCTTCACTTGGAATAAAAAATCTAATTTTGCTCTTAATCCTAATGTACATGCATTCACTGATCTCAGCATAAGCACATTTTCAATATGAATTTACTTTTATTGCCTAGTTTCAAATCCTTTGTACCTTGTGGTGGAAGCATTCATAGGCATGGTTGAGTGGTATGGCTGTTAGGGAGTCAGTATAAATAATGGTAGGCTCACTAAAGAAAATAGAGGATCTAAGCAAAGGATACAAATTGGTGGGGTCTTTCCTAGATAGTGACCCCCGAGGGTTTTAACCCGTTATGTATCCACCTTCGTGGCGTGTTTAGTACAAGCCCGTTGGGGATGACTGTAAAAGCATAAACAAAAGACTGTAAATATCATAAACATAATGACCCCAAAGAAATATTAGTCTCAGATAATGACCCCTGAACTTTGCCGGGGGGTCACTGTCTAGGAAAGATCCAGGTGGTGAAAGGTGAGAGTCACTCGAAAGGTTTGGGAGAAAGGGGAGAGAGTAATTCAAAAAGTGTTGTTTCAATTAACTGAAAGAATGTCTGGATCTTTCCTAGACAGTAACTTCCAACAAAGTTCGAGGGCCATTATCTAGGACTAATATTTCTTGTGGGTCATTATCTTTATGATATTTACAGTCTTGTTTATGTTTTTATGGTCATCCCCAACGGGCTCGTACCAAACACGCCGCAAAGGTGGATACATACTGTGTTAAAACCCTAGGAGGGTCACTATCTAGGAAAGAGCCAAATATTGGAACGGACGCGCCACGATGCGCAATGCTTGGCTGGACAGCCAGAATAACATCAAATAAATCTTTGAATGGGACAGTGAAACATAAACTAAGTGTTGAAGCTGGCCTTGTAGGATGAACCTTCTCACACCCTTCCACTCTTATACTCCGTCACAGTGGAGGAGGTGACGCTCAGTCCCGGAGAAGTAACAGCATCTTTCAGTCTGCAAAACATCACAGTTTTGGACGTCAGGAAGGAAAGCGCAGCCGGTGACGATGACGCTGACGTATACAGCGAAGACGGTGACCCCAGCACTTTCTCCGTCAGTTACGACGTGGACAGGAAGTCAGACGGAGGAGAGATGCAGGTAATTATTTCCCCAGCGTCCTTCGTCCTTCCTTGTTACGAGATTTTAGCCTTGTTACTATTATTATTTCAGTAGATGAAACCTATTCACAAGGAACAGGCACACCAAAGGGGCCGCTGACTTGAAATCCTTTATGCTTCCAAAGAATATTGGTTTCAACCTCCCGCTGCAGCAGACCCCCCAACACTGCAGCAGTAACTGATCATGATACAGAGTCAGTGGCTTCTCCTCACCCTGGGGGAGACACGAACCTTCGACATCTGAGTGGCGTGCCACGAGGCTAACCACTATACCAGCGGACCAGCTGTGGTTGACTGGGGACACATAAGACTTGGCTTAGACTGCGAGAACTTAAAATAAGAAGCCCTTCTTGCACGAGAAACTCCATTTAAGCGAGTGTAGGGTCGCTTCCTAGGAAAAATACAAATGACTTTTAAAATTGGTATTTTTCGAAGGATGTACCAAGCACTTTTCCATATCTTTTATCCTATTTAGTTTTTGGAGACTGTAAGAGTCAGAGAACGCGGAAGCGTGAAGAGGATTTGATAGATTGGAATTATGGTCTAGAGGAACACGGGAGATTTTAGCGAATACCTAATAGTTAATATCATTATTATTATTGATCAAAATGTTAGGCATTCATTTATAAAAAGTAAAAAATGCCATTATTTCTGTGAAAAAGAGGAAAACAAAGGAAGCCATATTAAAATAAACATGAAGATGTTTTAATGTAAACAACAAAACTGTGTACTAATACCCCATTCATTCCTTTTACTGTACCTCCATTCATATCCTATCTCCAGCTTACTTTCCACCCTCTTCTAGCAATGTTTAATAGTGCAACTGCGAGGTTTTCCTCTTGTTACACCTTTTAAACCTCTTACTCTCAATTTTCCTTTCAGCGCTGAATGATCTCATAGGTCCCAGCGCTTGGCCTTCGGCCGAAATTGTACTGTGTACAAATAATAAAGCATTGAAAATAAACTCAGAAAGTCTGTGAAAATGATATAAAAAGTTTTTTTTTTCAGAAATTCGATTTATCATTCGCTTAAATGAATGAATATGGAAGCCTCTTCAGAATGGATTGCGTCTCTCTCTCTCTCTCTCTCTCTCTCTCTCTCTCTCTCTCTCTCTCTCTCTCTCTCTCTCTCTCTCTCATACATACATACAAACACCCACATAGACAGACATGTATATATTATATATATAAATTTTTGACTCTCCACAGGACAGAATTCCGGTCTTTCGAGTGAGAGTCCAGGGCATTTGCGTCCGAATTGCTAATGTCCTGGTCTCTCACTCAGAAGACCGGGCTTCAGTCCCATGACAAGTCAGAAACTTATTTCTGTGAAACACCTTTCCATGTGTTCATTGTCACACACACACACACACACACACACACACACACACACATATATATATATATATATATATATATATATATATATATATATATATATATATATATATATATATATATATATATATATATATATATATATATTATATTCTTCTCATTTTGGCAACAGATCCTGGGCGATTTCTTTGTGCACCGCTTCTCCCCGGAAGGTTTGCCGAAGCTGCCAACACACACGGTCTTCGTGCTGGACGTGTCGGGTTCGATGCACGACAACGGGAAGTTGACTCAGCTCAAGGTGGCCATGAGGGCCATATTGACCAGTCTCCCTCCTGAGGACTCCTTCGAGGTAACTATGACGGGTATTAACCTGGTATGTATCCCACCTAAGAGTCACCTCCGAGGTGCTAGTACTAAACATGGCGGAAGCTCAATGGGATGCCGTGTTTAGTACTAGCCCCTTGGGGATCAAAGATATAATTTGTTGATATATAGAAATATTTAGAAATGGGTGTATATAATACTTTGATCCCCGGTAGGCTAGTACTAAATACGGCATCCTATTGAGCCTCAGCCATGTTTAGTCCTAGCACCTGGGAGGTGACACTTAGGTGGATACATACCGGGTTAATACCACCAAAAAGACAGTTTAGACTGGTGATGCACTCTGTTATGAGGTTTGTGCATTGTATGAGTCATAAAAATTCCGGGGCAAATGTAATGACGTTATGTTCTGATGTACTGCATTCTAGGGCCTCAGTTCCAAGGGCCTCATAACTCTCTGAGTAGAGATGTTGCAATTTTGGTACAGTATACAGTAGGGCTGCAAACTGGTATGTTGATCATCCACCCTACAATCGTCAAACATGCCAGATTGCAGCCCTCTGGCCTCAGAGTTTTTAATCTATTTAAGGTTAAAGTTAGCCATGATCATGCATCTGGCACCACAGCAACACAGGACACCATGGTTTGCTGAGAAATTCATGGGCCGCAGCTGAGAGTGGCATACAGCATTACCCTGTATACGCTGTGCAGAAAATTCGATTGCACTGAAGAAACGTTGGCGCATTTTTTACTTGTTTTTTCTTAATCTCGAAATTTCTCCCACAGATACTGGTGTTCTCAACGCGTGTGACTTCGCTTGGGGTGTTCCAAGCTGTGCCTGAAGAAGTGGAACGAAGCTTAACTCGCATCCAGAGGCTACAAGCCTTGGGCGGCACAAACTTCAATGAGGCCTTTCTCAGGGCTCTGCAGGATGTCAATAACTTCAACCTAACTTCAGGAGCCAAACAGGTATTATTATGGTTCTATTTTTATACATGAGAAGTTGTAGGTAATTCTGTATTTGTGTGTGTGTGTGAGAGAGAGAGACAGAAAGACCACACAAACAGACAGATTTGTTCAATGTCTTATTGTGGTAGGGCTGGTTGATCTGTAAACAAAAATCCTGCTCATACTGAGCAACTTCACACATAGAATAAAGCATAAATCTTCAACTACTTACTTTTTCCTCGTATTCCGAAACCAGTTTCTTTTGAAGTTGGTCTATGCCAGGGCAATCCCTTACTCTCGTTTGCTAACCAACCGCCAGACATACTTTGCATGAAGTAGACAATACATTATCTAGAGCATTTGCAGGTTGTGTTCCTGACGGACGGGAGGGCCAACCTGGGCGAGAAGAAGCCCTCTCAGCTCAGACGAAATGTTCGGGAGGCGAACATCCACCAGCTGCCAATTCATTCCCTGGGGCTTGGTCATGATGCTGATATGAGGTATGATTTTATAGTAGGAAAAGAGACTCATTAAGTCAGATCTGTTCCCATTTTCATTCTGTTTTCTCACTCATGTTTACAATACTGTTCACAGCTTGCAATAGCTTCTGTCATCCTGCTCACAGCTTGTAGTAGCTTCTGCCATCCTGTTCACAGCTTGCAGATAGCTTCTGCCATCCTGTTCACAGCTTGCAGTAGCTTCTGCCATCCTGTTCACAGCTTGCAGTAGCTTCTGTCATCCTGCTCACAGCTTGTAGTAGCTTCTGCCATCCTGTTCACAGCTTGCAGTAGCTTCTGCCATCCTGTTCACAGCTTACAGTAGCTTCTGCCATCCTGTTCACAGTGTACAATAGCTTCTGCCATCCTGTTCACAGCTTACAATAGCTTCTGCCATCCTGTTCACAGCTTACAATAGCTTCTACCATCCTGTTCACAGCTTACAGTAGCTTCTGCCATCCTGTGCACAGCTTATAATAGCTTCTGCCATCCTGTTCACAGCCTATAATAGCTTCTGCCATCCTGTTCACAGCTTACAATAGCTTCTGCTATCCTGTTCACAGCTTACAATGGCTTCTGTCATCATCACAAAGATACTCTGGAGATGACAGCAGGAGCTATCGCAAGCTCAGAATAGTTTAGCGCCATATAGAATTCATTTGTAAAAACCTTTATATAACAGAAAAAAAGTGGAAACAGGATGCCTCCTTTTACTGGTACTGTTATTAATATTATTGTTGTTGTTATTGGTTTTATCACTAGTTTTGTTATTATTTTAATTATTATTAGTATTGCCATATCATACATTTCCCCTTTAGTCTTAACCTAACCTAACCTAACCTAACCTAAAACCTTTATTCTTTTCGAGGCTGCTGAGACAAGTGAGCACGGACAATCAAGGCTTCTCGGGTAAGATAGACGAGGACGCTAAGCCGGCGGAGCAACTCAAGAGTTTCTACGACAAGATCTCGTCTCCGCTGATGACAGACATCGAGATTATGTACATGGACGATGAGGTGGACACGAGCTCCATCGTTAAACAGGGTCCGTCCACCTTCTACGCCGGAGATGAGGTAGGGAATCTTGTTGTGTTCTTACTGTATATATATTTATATATTTTTTTACAGTAAGACTGTGAAACCAGGGATTTCACAAAATCCCTGAAATTTTCAGGGAATTCGTAAAATCACCAATTCACTTAGGGACATTTTATCCCCAAGGGGCTAGTACTAAACACGGCGAAGCAGTGTAGATGATTCACTGTCTCATCGTGTTTAGTACTAGCCACCCCATCCCCAGGGATCAAATGTTCTGAGCGAGTTGGCGATTTCACGAATTCCCTGAAATTTTCAGGGATTTTTGTGAAATCCCTGGTTTCACAGTCTTACTGTAATATATATATATATATATATATATATATATATATATATATATATATATATACATAATTAATAACTGGATGGTATCTAGCAGAGATATTTATTTCTGTTATTAATATTATTAATCAGTGATTGTGTATGTGATAAAGTTAATATATATATATATATATATATATATATATATATATATAGTGATTATATATATATATATATATATACACTATTTCTGGTTTTATTTGTTGTATATTGATAGGTCTATCTGTTTGTTAAATATACTTATAAATAAATCTCAATAGGGATTTATTTTTAAATATATTTGTACCCACACGTAAGAGAAGATGTGTTTCTCCTTTTCAAGTACAAGTAGCGCTAGTTTTGATGTGACCTGTAGTTACAAGAAGTGTAACAGTAATGAAGTAACATCGAGTGGATGCTCGGGAGCCGAATGTCCAATGTAATTTAGTTATGCCTTATTAAATAACATAGAAAACGGTCTCCTACCAATTTTAAGGGTTACTTCTAATGATCGACTTCTTTTACCATCACTCACGGTTCCCACTTTTTTTTTATATACCAGATGGTGTTGGCAGGGCAGCTGAGAGAAGGCGTGAAGGAAGTTCAGCCTTTGGTGACCGGGCGGGGAAACGAAGGACCTATGCAACTGAAGGTGTCGAGGATATCCGCCCCCGAAAAGGCAGTCGAAAGGGACAACTATGTGGAGAGGCTTGGGCCTATCTCACGGTCAAGGTACGAGTTATATTGAACTCTTCTAACGTTGGTGACTACAGAGTGGATAAAAACATCTTTTATTTGTGCCGAGCCGAATGTCCAATGTAATTTAGTTATGCCTTATTATACAAAAATCTCTTTAAAAACAATTGTCCTTAAGAGATTTTTGTATAAATATGGTTTATTCTTTTTATTGCAGCCTTGAAAATTTAGTTGTTGAAACGTCGGCGCTAATAAAGATGTTTTCGTGTACCAGTCTGTTTTTACCATCAATTCTTGATATATCTCTGATTTGTGTCCTCCCTGTATCCTATATGTTATTTATATACCAGATGGTATATATATATATATATATATATATATATATATATATATATATATATACATACAGTCATACTGAACTTACACGAGGTTAGGTTCCAGAACCCCTTGGCAGGGTGAAACGTAAGTTTCATGGTCTCTAAAAATGCTAATAAATGCTTATTTCTAAAGTTTAAACACTAAATATGACCCTAATCATCCTCCCAAATGATTAAGTTAACTTTTAAATGGAATTAAAGTTACTGTAATTTCATTTAAAAGTTAGCTTAATACATTGCCCTTAAAAAAGAGAAATAAATGGTTTACATAAAAATTGAGAGTTGTAAGAGGCTCTCTCTCCCCTTCCAAGCGATCTATTTTTAGAATCATCCCAACCTCTTTTTCGCAACTTTTTTATTCTGCGTCTCTTTCTCTTTGTTCTGAAATGCTTTTTCATGAACAAACAATGTTTTATATTTTGACTAATACAACTCTTAGTTATTATGTCTCTATGTTTTAGGACACTAGCGCATTTACATCTTTATCGTAGACGATACAGGTCAAATTAGATCAATTTAAACTATCTACTGTACAGGTAAAGATGTACAGAGAATTAATAAGTTGTAAAATGTGTGAGCGCTAACTATGAGAGAGAGAGAGAGAGAGAGAGAGAGAGAGAGAGAGAGAGAGAGAGAGAGAGAGAGAGAGAGAGAGAGAACCAACACGAATGGTAAAGAATCGCCTAGTTCAAGGGTTGTCCTTACTTAAGAGAGTGAAATTATTTACGGGGACTGAGAGAATAACACAGAGAGAGAGAGAGAGAGAGAGAGAGAGAGATTATCCTTACTTGAAATGTCAAGTTATATTATTTATGAATTACAGTATACATTGAGAGAGAGAGAGAGAGAGAGAGAGAGAGAGAGAGAGAGAGAGAGAGAGAGAGAGAGAGAGATTATCCTTTGAAATGTCAAGTTATAATTTATGAATTACAGATTACGGAGAGAGAGAGAGAGAGAGAGAGAGAGAGAGAGAGAGAGAGAGAGAGATTGTCCTTACTTGAAATGTCAAGTTACATTATTTATGAATTACAGTATTGCGAGAGAGAGAGAGAGAGAGAGAGAGAGAGAGAGAGAGAGAGAGAGAGAGAGAGAGAGAGAGAACAGTTGTCCTTACTTAAGAGAGTGAAATTTTTTATGAATTATTACTTGACAGAGAGAGAGAGAGAGAGAGAGAGAGAGAGAGAGAGAGAGAGAGAGAGAGAGAGAGAGAAATTATTACTTTTAATAATATTTAATATTTAATTTACACATAAAAGCTTGAAAACTTATTTACATAAAAAAATAAACAAACACTTTTGCCGGGTTTCTCAGTCGGAAAATGTCTTGACCATTAGTTAGGTTCCAATAAAAATCTGAATTCGTGCAACTTGAATTTGTTCACATTTGTGTATATATATATATATATATATATATATATATATATATATATATATATATATATATATATATATATGTATATATATATATATATATTTATATATTTACATTTTTTTTTATCAAGGACCTACTCGAGATGCAAGAGGTGGTGGAGGACCGAAACCTGAAGGCGGAGATGAACTTTCGTGCCCTCGAGATAGCGCTGCAGGTAAGCAAGTTTACTTATCTCTATCGTCATTAGTATCCGGTCTGCTGGTATCTAGTAGTTAGTGTCGCGGTACGCCACCCAGATGTCACAGGGGGTTCGCGTCTCCCCCAGGGCGATGACTAAAAATCACTTCTTTTGTTGGAGTGTTTGGGGTTGGAGAGTTTTACCCCAGCACGAAAACTTAACCCCCTATGAGAATCTGTTCGTACTTGGGGCATGAATACTTATACGCCACTCTGGAGGGAGGACATCGTAGCACAAAACTTAAATTCAAAAACAGAGCCAATCGTCAGGGGGTTGACAGGAACAAACTTAACATTCAAAGCACCGAAATATTTTTTATTAATGCTGGTAAATTTTTTTCTAAAATGGACATCATGACAGTATGGAAACTTGGTGTCAAAGTGTTTGGGTACTTTAAGAGTATAACGCTCAGTGAAAAGCCTCCTGTTTAGTATTTTATTGAGGCTATCAAAAACTTCCTTTAAAGGGAAAAAATCTCATCTAAAATATTCTAAAAAAAAAAAAAAAAGGTAACTTCATTGTGAAAAGCTTTCCAAGTGGAGGTCAGGGAAAGGTCCCTGTGAAAGAGAGTCGCAACAGAATTAATCTCAAAATTATAAAAGCAATAGTTGTAAAAACTGGCACCTAATCTTGTAAGAGCCTTTTCTTCCAAAAATCGTGGTAGTAAAATTACTGTTATGCCTGGTGACCAGAACGTCAAAAAACGACTTTCTTCACCTCCCATCTAGTTGGAAATCTTTTCACAGTGAAGTTACCTTTCTTATAGAATATTTTAAACGCAATCGGTTTCCATCAAAGATAGTTTTTGATAGCCTAGTAAAATCGTAAACAGGAGGTTTTTCACTGAGTGTTATACTCTTACGGTACCCAAACTACACTTTGGCGCCAAGTTTCGGATCTTTCCTAGAGAGTGACTCCCAAGGGTTTTAACCTGGCATGTATCCAGCTGTGCGGCGTGTTTAGTACAAACCCATTGGAGATTACAGTAAAAACATGAACAAAAGATTGTAAATATCATAAATATGATGACCCCCAAGAAATATTAGTCCCAGATAACGACCCCGGAAAACCCTTGGGGGTCACTATCTAGGAAAGATCCCAAAAGAATGTGAATATCATAAAGATAATGACCCCCAAGAAATATTAGTCCTAGATGACGACCCCCAACAAAGTCTAGGAAAAATCCAAAGTTTCCATACTGGAAACAAGAACTCTGATCTTTCCTAGACAGTGACCCTCAAGGGTTTTTGGGTATCGTTATCTAGGACCAACATTTCATCCCGAGAACTCTTCTCCTTCAGTTCCAGTTCGTGACCAAGCTGACCTCCCTCAAACCGGAGGAAGAAGAGGACGAGGAAGAGGCCCACCAAGAAGGGCAGAGCATCCTCAGCCACAAATCCGCATCCCGATACCAGAAGTCGAACACCGGCACCCTGACGCTCTTCTACGACCACTTGGCACTCCTGAGCGAGGCCGAATTCGCCAAGACGCTTCCGGCGCCCCTCAGCACCAGGCTCAACACGGCCAGCAACAACAGGTTCTCCTTCGGTAGGTTCTTCGTCTTTGCTCGCTTGATATTTCTGTCTTCCATGTTTGCTTGATTTCGCTTTGATTGAATTGCTTGTATTTTATTCATTCGACTTTTTATTTGCGTATTCCTTGTAGGGTTGTAGTGCCGTCAGTGTACCTCATCATTGCACTGCAGGTGCACTTAGGCCTTTGCAGCGTCCTTTTTGGCCCTTAGCTGCAACCTCTTTATTCCTTTTACTGTACCTCCGTTCATATTCTCTTTCTTTCATCTGTGTTTCCATCCTCTTCATCAAACAAGTATTTCATAGTGCAACTGCTAAAGGTTTTCCTCCTGTTACACCTTTCAAACCTCCTTACTGTCAATTTCCCTTTCAGCAGTGAATGACCTCATAAGTCCCAACGCTTGGCCTTTGGCCTAAATACTATATTCCATATTTTATATGTGTATTAATGTTTTTATTAATGATCTATTTATCCACCCTTCTATGACTGTATATTTAATAATACCTTTGGTGGTTCGTTTGGGCAATGTGTTTACCTGCCACTGCCTCGTCTGTACATTTCTGAATCACGGATGAGCAACGTGCAAAAACTTCTATTCATTTATTGATTTGTTCATCTTTTGCAATATTTATTTTATATATTTCTCTGCTGTTTCATTCATGCTCCCATTTATTTCCTCAAGCGTATTTTTTACTTCCTTTTTTGTATTTCTTGATTTTTCATTCATTTGGTTTTCATGTCAGTAAACAATTGCATGTTTCCTTGTTATCGTTATTTACCTGTTATTCATTAATCATCTATTCCCTTTTTTTTTCACTGAAGGAAGCAAATTCATAAAACATGTATGAAGGAATCTGGAGGATGATTTGAAACGTCTGGGTGCCTTGACGGCCATGGAAGTTATCCAGGACCCCTGCTTTTGGTCAACCATTCACCCCTCCCCCCTCCCCACCTCTCCCTCTCCCTCTCCCTCTCCCCTTTTTTTTGTCTGCTCCTTTTCCCATCAAGCCTAGGTTCAGTTACTGTGGCCTCAAGTTGCCAGTTTGTTTACTTTTACATAATAACGATTTGATTATACCATCACATCTGAACTTTGTCATTCTCTTCTTACCTCTGTATCCCTGATTCTTCCAATCTCCATCGTTAAAATGGTGACTGTGTCTCTCATTGGAATTCTTATCCTATTTCTGTTCGAAGAGGGGAATCTTTCCCACTTCGTCTTGACGTTGGGACCCGCCATTTTTTTCAATCCCCTCACCTATTTTGTTTTCATCATGCTTTAGTCAATAGGGAGAATTAGGTTGCCCCTCCCACCAGCCTCTGAAATGACCTCTCTCATTCCCTCCGACAGGTGACAACGACCCCCACTTTGTGGTGCAGGTGCCCGGGATGGACATGCCCTTCTGCTTCGACATTCACGGGCAGCACGGGCAAGTGCTGAGCCTGGTCCGTGACGAGAACTCAGGTCAGCACAACTAGTGAAGGGAACTTTGTATCACTTTAGCTTTCACCACGCTTCCAGCTAGGTCAGATGAAAGCACGAATGATATAAGAAAAGGACCTTATTCACAAAATTTCTGTTACAGTTTTATAATTGGGTTAGAATCTCAGTGGTTCTCAACCAGGGGGGTTATTCCCCCCTAGGGGGACTTTCAGAGTTTCAAAGGGGGTATTGTGACCAAGAGTTTTTAGTATTACAGTCGACCCTCGGTATTCGCGGGAGATACATATCACAGTAGCTAAAATCCCGAATACTTGACACCCCTCTAAAAATGCTTATAACTGCCTATTTTAATAGTTCAAACACCAAAAACCACTTGAAAAATGCTTATACTTGATTATTTTCATAGTTTTATCACAAAAAATGCATTTAGTCACGAAAATGATATGAAGATACAGTAATTTGTGAATATTTCTTTATGAAAAATACCGCGAATAGGCGAGTTTCTGTGAATAATGTCTATATACACGTTCCACAGAGGAATCCGCAAATACGTGAAGCCATGAATCCGGAACCATGAATAGGTGGGGGTCGACTGTATATGCATATTATTTAGAATGCACCCTTTGAGGCAGACAATTTTGGAAAGGGGGGGATAGGAATGACATTATGATATGTAGTAAAAGGGTGCATGGGCCAAAAAAGGATTAGATGGTTCTGAGTAAACCGGACTTATTCCCTCCTGAGTAACTTTCCCAAGGGTACCCATAAGTGTGGTAAGGTATTACAGTTAATGAGAGTCCACTGTGCCCGCCTGAGTAACTTTCCCAAGGCAACCCATAAGTGTGGTAAGGTATTACAGTTAATGAGAGTCCTGGAGTGGACCTTTGCACTTGAACAGACAACTGAATGTTTCAAAGCTAGCAATGAATTTCTGACTGCCCTAGAGAGAGCGAGAGCCCCGTGCCAGCACAAGGCTGGCTTAATCTGTAACTAGCAGGAAAGAAGTAAGTTATTGAAATGAAATAACTTTATAAAGAGACAGGTGGCATTATTTGACCCATGTGAGAATAGACAGACTTCACTCAGGTACTAATTTCCAGTTCAGAAGCAGCAGAATTAAAGGTAATTTTATTTTCAGGAATCATTGTCAATGGCTTAGTGACATCAGCAGTAGGCCGACCAGAAGCCACCTACTTCACTGAGCTCTTCATGGGTCTAGGCAAAGTGAACTTCACTGTCACACCTCACAACATCACCATCACGTTTCTACAGGGACACAAAAACTCTAAGGTAATGCCACACAGCTTGCTCTCTGTTCTTATTTGTTAAACGATGCTGATTTATTAGACTCCCAGCTAAGTAACATTAAATCAGATTTGTCCGTGTCAAATTAGTTTATGTTAAGTAAGGTAACATCAAGTTAGATTAGTCATATCTTTCCTAGATAGTGACCCCCAGGGGTTTAAACCCGGTATGTATCCACCTTTGCGGCGTGTTTAGTACAAGCCCGTTGGGGATTACCATAAAAACATAAACAGAAGACTGTATATATCATAAAGATAATGACCCCCAAAAACCCTTGAGGTCACTATCTAGGAAAGATCCGATTACTCAAGGTAAAGTTAGGTTGTGTAAGGCACTGAAAGGTCAGGGGAGGTAGAGTTTTCCTACGTTGGTTAAGGCAAGGTGAAGCTTTAGCAGAACTGATAAAATTATGGCAGCTTCTCTACAGTTTTTTCTTGTATCCAAGAAGTATTCTAATTAAAAACTTTGGTAATTACAGAGGCCTGCTCATATTTTAATAATTTTTCCATCAAATATAAATATGAATTACAGCAAAGTTTCAGTCCTTACAGATTCAATTCACTGTCAGCAATTATCAGTACTCTACTCAGTTTAATCTGTCCATGATACAGTAGTATTATGATAGATAGCTATATCTATATAACTGCTTCTTCTCTTCACGTCACAGATCCCAAGAGTTCTGAGGTCTGTATGGCCCTTCAAGAAAATGTACAAGAAAGGTAAAAAAGGCCAGAAGGGGAAGAAGAAGTCCCGGCGTCGCAGCAAGGGACAGACGCCCAGAGAAAGGAGGGCTCTCAGCGGAAGCAGAGCTGAGGATCCTTTGTCTGCGAACCCCACCAGGACCAGGGAAATCAAGCGGTTCCGTGATTCTTCGACACGCTTCCAGAAACAGAAGACTAAACCAAAACGCATCTTGAGGCATGGCATCATGAATGATTATAACTACAACAACCATAAGAGACGTGGGAGCATTGTCATGCGAAACCTGGATTCCGCCAAAGGTAACCAACCTCCCGTCACCCGCAGGAGTGGCCCGAATCAGCATCACAAAAGTGGTAAAATACGCAGGAAGATGAGAAGAAGAAGACGAAGAAGAATGCTTGCTAATGAGAGACAGGGAAACACAGCTATTCCAGCAATACGTCCCAGTAAAAGCTGGGAAAGAAGACTCATTGTCAGATCAACGACAGTGAACCGTAGGGTTGCACCTCGGACGCCACCACAGGTGCGCGTCGTACCCGCACGTCTGGATAACAAAACCCCACTCAACTCAATTACGAGTTCATCGCAGCCGAAGAAAAAGATCCAAAGAAAAAGGAGGGTTAGAAGGTCAGTCAAAAGAAGATCTAAAAGAAATGCCCACTTGAAGAACTTAGTCGGTACAATCCACCCACACACCAGGTTAGATGAAAGCGATGGAGTAGTGAAGAGAAACAGACACAAGCCTCATCCTCATTTGCATGTATTTCATGATAGCCTTCCACCCAGTCAGGGTAATTACATCGATGGTAAAGAAAGTCATGGTGAAACTCACATGCTGAAAAAACCCGTAAATCCTCTGGCTGCTGCTAGCAGCCATTTTCAGTCTGTAATGGAGGTACGAGGAAGTAAAATGGCCGTGGACGCTTCTGAAGGTTCACGAGCTCTGAGACCAGCTATGGACTCAGCATCTAGCAGATTGTTAGAGCACCTACAGAATGCCAGTAGAAATAGTTTTCCAGCAACCACAGAAGCTACTACAGTGGACAGGTTTACAGAATCACATGGGTTGTCACAGTCAGCGTTATTTTACCAGCCAAGAGTCACAGAGGATTCAAGAAGTTCAACTGACAGAGACCGGATTATTCATCCTCACATCAGCAGAGATCCTTCTGTTTTTCACCCACATCAAGTATTTAGACAACCAGCTACAGGACATCCCACAGTCCTACATCAGCAAGAAGCGCAGAGCAGAACTGGAGGAACTCCAAGTTCAAGAGGTGGACCTGATCTAGCTGTGCACGCCAGTAACCCTGATGCCTCAGCACAGAATTCTTCATTCAGGGCATATTCAGAATACATTCATCCACATTCCAGTGTGTTCAGCCACACAACGGAAGTCTCCACTTCAGAAAGGGGTATCACTTTCACCCAGAGGTATAACATCAGTGTCACTGTGGACCAAACTCCAAAACGAGTAGAAACTCCAGACACTGACAAAGAGGTTACTTTGGGTGAAGATCATTTTGAAAGCGAACACCTTCCTGAAGAGGAACAACACAAGAGGCGACCCAAGAAGACCTTTTCCTGGAGAAGAGCTGCTGGGAGAAGGTGAGAACAACTTGGTACTGTACCCACAATTGAGAATTCTTGAAAGTGAATTTCTTAGTGTCTTATGGTAGCTTGTATGGGAATGTGGGTAAGACCCATCACTATTCTGTGTTGGTTAATTTAGTACGCTCGCTCTCTCTCTCTCTCTCTCTCTCTCTCTCTCTCTCTCTCTCTCTCTCTCTCTCTCTCTCTCACACACACAATAGAGAAATTAGAAGTCTCATTATCTCCTCACCATTCATATACACTTTGAGAGAGAGAGAGAGAGAGAGAGAGAGAGAGAGAGAGAGAGAGAGAGAGAGAGAGACCAGGATATCTAATTCTCTCTCTCTCTCTCTCTCTCTCTCTCTCTCTCTCTCTCTCTCTCTCTCTCTCTCTCTCTCTCGAAAATAGAAGTCTCATTATCTCTCTCACCCATTCATATACACTTGAGAGAGAGAGAGAGAGAGAGAGAGAGAGAGAGAGAGAGAGAGAGAGAGAACTTACTGATATCTGATATCCTCTCTCTCTCTCTCTCTCTCTCTCTCTCTCTCTCTCTCTCTCTCTCTCTCTCTCTCTCTCTCTCTCTCTCTCTCAATTGCCGAAGTAAGACCCACCCATCCGGGATAGGTCCTTTTGCCAAGTAAACACCGTGCTGCCTCATTTTCCCCTTGTACAGAAAACTATTACCTA
>NC_089773.1:4940000-5165000 GCF_040412425.1 Macrobrachium rosenbergii
AGTATTTAGGGGGGTCCCATTAAACTGCAGTATCTGCAAAATCAGTAGTAAGGCAAGGGAGTATCTACCATTTTTCTCAGTTTTGTATTTCTGCAGATACTGCAGTCTTCCATTTTAGGGCAGTTTGGTCACCTGTGACACTGTGTGACACTCATGTTGTGCAGAGGTAGCTGGCTACATCATGAAGCATTGTTTAACAGTGTTTTAGGCATTTACAAATCATCTCTAATTTATTTTCGACAAATTGATGATGCAACCGAGCCATCTTATTTAATGAATGCTCTCTCATGACCCTCTGTGATTATGTTGCGAGGCCATGCATCGCCATGTCCACATGTTTGAATGGGTGATACAACCTTGACACAACCAGGAAATGGACTGCATTGCCAGCGAGTTCTGACGTATCGTGCCCCTTTTTTTGTATGAATGATACTTAATGCAACATTGAGGCAAAAGCAGGTTCCTAAATATTACATTATGGAAGGAAGATGTGTTGTTTGACTTCGTGTAGCAAGGAAAAAATGCGCCGAAGTTTCTTCGGCGCAATCGAGTTTTCTGTGCAGCCGTTACAGCGTATAGTCAAGGCCACCGAAAATGGATCTATCTTTCGGTGGTCTCGGTATAATGCTGTGTGAGCCGCGGCCCGTGAAACTTTAACCACGGACCGGTGGTGGCCTGTGCTATATCGTTGCCAGAAGCGCGATTATGGCTAACTTTAACCTTAAATAAAATGAAAACTACTGGGGCAAGAGGGCTGAAATTTGGTATGTTTGATGACTGGAGGGTGGATGATCAACATACCAATTTGCAGCCTTCCAATCTCAGTAGTTTTTAAGGTCTGAGGGCGGACAGAATAAAGTGCGGACGGACAGACAAAGCCAGCACAATACTTTTCTTTTACAGAAAAGAAAAAATCTCAACTTTTAGTAATTTTCACCTAAATGTTTTTCTCTTTTGGAAACCCTTTCACCTAACAACAGTTTTCATCTCGAAAAATTAGATTACATAGAAAAACATTTTTGTATATCTAAATAATTCATTCAACCGTGTACTGAGAGAGAGAGAGAGAGAGAGAGAGAGAGAGAGAGAGAGAGACTTTTTTTCACCTTAACCTTGTTTTCACTCTAAAGCACCCTTCACCTTCAAGCATTTTTTTTCTTCCTGAAGCATTTTTTTTTACCTCAAAACACTTATCACATTTTGCTTGATAACATTTTTACCTGAAAACTTTCTGCCTTCAGACATCTTTCAGCTGAAAGATGTTTTTTTCCCTGAAAACTTTTTGCCTTCAAACATCTTTCATCTCAAAGACGCTTCTTACCTGAAAACTTTCTGCCTTCAGACATCTTTCAGCTGGAGGATGCTTTTTACCTGGAAACTTTCTGCCTTCAAGCATCTTTCAGCTTAAAGACGCTTTTTATCTTAGAACTTTCTGCCTTCAAACATCTTTCAGCTCAAAGATGCTTTTTGCCTGAAAACTTTCTGCCTTCAAACATCTTTCCCCTGAAAAGCTTGACCTGAAACCTTACTACCTTCAGATACCTTTCACCTGAAAACTCACCACTTTCAGACACCTTTCAGCTGAAAGACGCTTTTTATCTGAGAGAACTTTCTGTCTTCAGACATCTTTCACCTGGAAAGTTTGACCTAAAAACATTCAACCTTCAAATATCTTTCACCTGAAAAACTTGACCTGAAAACTCACCACCTTCAGACACCTTCTACCTGAACTCACCACCTTCAGACACCTTCCACCTGAAAACTCACCACCTTCAGCCACCTTTCACCAGAAAACTCACCACCTTCAGTCACCTTCCACCTGAAAACCCACCACCTTCAGACATCTTCCAACTGAAAACTCACCACCTTCAGACACCTTCTACCTGAAAACTCACCACCTTCAGACACCTTCTACCTGAAAACTCACCACCTTCAAACACCTTCCACCTGAAAACTCGCCACCTTCAGACACCTTTCACCAGAAAACTCACCACCTTCAGACACCTTCCACCTGAAAACCCACCACCTTCAAACACCTTCCACCTGAAAACTCACCACCTTCAGACACCTTTCAACTGAAAACCACTTTTCAACCCACAGGTACGGCGACGTGGTGGTGGCTCTGAAGAACCGGAAGAAGCTGGAGGTCCTGATAGGTGACGTAGACATCCACCTGGTCATCACCCGCTCCAAGACGAAGTTCGGGCAGGACTTCCTCGGGTTTTACGTAGAGGAACACAACATACTCTCCCCCAACACCACTGGCATCATTGGTAAAGGAGTCTAGAAACAGAATGGAAATTGAATATTGAATTTGGGCCAGAGGCCAAGCGCTGGGACCTGTGATAAGGTCATTCGGTGCTGGAAGGGAAATTGACAGTGGAGAGGTCTGAAAGGTGTAACAGGAGGAAAACCTTTTGAAGTTGTAGCATGAATCAGTTTTTAGGAGAGGGTGGATAGAAAGATGGCAGAAGGAGAATTTGAATGAAGGAGGTACAGTAGCAGGATTGAAAGGGGTTATAGCAGTTAGGGGGCCATGGAAGGGACGCTGCAAAGAACGTTAAGTAATGCCTACAGTGCACCGTGTGGTGTGCACTGACAGTACTAACCCCCTTACGTACTACACTGTTACTGTATCATTAATTTGGATATTTTTTTATGTATATTGTCTATTTTCAGCCTTCTTTTCAAGTTCGAATTAATGAATATTCGTGACTGAAGTTAACTCATGCATATGTAGCAGAAAAGTTTAAAGACTTTCAACAATTATGTAAAATAATAGATTGACATATCTGCAAAAACTAGAATAATATGAGAATATTATCTCAATAACTTGACCCATCTCATGGCCTGCCTTCTATAAAAGGCAGGGTTATAAGAATCTTCTTTTGGTCGCTTAGGAAATGTGAGATTCTCAAATAGCACCTTTCAGTGAAATCCCTGGACATCTCTCCCTGCTTCCGTTTTTCCTAATAACTGCAACATTTGGCCTTCTAGATGTAAGTCTGTCACTTTTTCCTTCGCCCTGTCCTTTTCTTATTTCCCTCCGGCCCACGATAGCAAGGTCATTAAGATCCTTGCCTCGTCAGTTTCAGTATTCCAAACAAACATAATTGGGATCTTTCCTAGATAGTGACCCCCAAGGGTTTTAACCCAGTATGTGTCCACCTTTGCGGTGTGTTTAGTACAAGTCCGCTGGGGATTGCCGTAAAGACATAAACAAAAGACTGTAAATATCGTAAAGACAATGACCCCAAGAAATATTAGCCCTAGACAACAACCCCCGAAAACCCTTGGGGGGTAGCTAAGATCCTTGTCCCTTCAGTTTCAGCAATTGCAAATAAACCTAATTGGGATCTTCCCTAGATAGTGACCCCCAAGGGTTTTAACCCAGTATGTATATCCACCTTTGCAGTGCGTTTAGTACAAGCTAGCTGGGGGTTGCCATAAAAACATAAATAAATGACTGTAAATACAATAAAGATAATGACCCCCGAGAAACATTAGTCCTAGATAACAGCCCCCAAAAACCCTCGGGGGGTCACTGTCTAGGAAAGATCCCCTAATTGTCCTCAATTATATTTTTCAGGCCAGTTTGCCTTTAAGACTGTGGGTACATTGAATCCTACTCACGACCGTCTGGAAGATGACCAGTCAGAAACTGGGTGAGTATGAAATGGCTGATTTTATAAGGATAGGACGCATAAGGAAATTTTAGGTTAGGTTGGGTAAGGAAATATCAAGTTAGTTAATTTGGTAAAGCCACGGTGGGCCATGTAAGGAGAATCTTGTTGATGTGAAGTGAGAATGGGTTTGGCAAGTTAAGGTAAGGTTAGGTTATGGTGGGTAATGTAAATTAAATCAGACGAGGTAGTTATGTTAAAATTTATGTAAGATAAGGTTCAGCTCAGTAAGGTGAGACTAGTTTAGATGATGCTACTTTGGTTTGTTATCTACGCATCACCTACTCCGAGGTGCTAGTACTAAACATGGCGGAAGCTCCTTGGGACGCCATGTTTAGTACTAACCCCTCGTGGATCAAAGTATTATATACACCTATTTCTGTATTGTGTGGTCGACAAATTACATTAATAAACAATATCTTCGTGCAGCCATCTACTTTACATTTATCATACAGCCCTTCATACTAGCACCTTGGAATAGGTAACGCATAGACAACAAGCCAAGGTAGCACCATTTAGATTAAGTAAGGTAAGAGTATGTTAGATAAGTAAAGCAAGGTTATTTATTTTTAGATTAAGTTAGCTAGGTTGAAGTTAGGAAAGTGGTATGAACTTTTCCAGAAAACTTAGGTTGATTCATAGCCTTTAAACCACGTGTCTTGGCCTTGGTTGAGTCTTGGGTTAAAGTCCTTTTCCTGGTTGAAAGTACACTTTCCATGCCTATTGAGGTTGTACATTCACTGTGAATGTGAATACTGAAAATAATCATTTGCTTCCACAGAATGAAGGTTGCTGTGCTGCATCAGGAAGCCAACATGCAGTACAGAGTGTCCGAAGTGAGTGGGATGGTGTCCAAACGCAGGTCAATGCTGCACAAGAGCCACGTCCGCTGTCTGCTGGTCCCCAACCAAGGGGAGGGGCTTGTTGCTGGGTCCCCGGAGGACTACTTCCTTCCCTGCCTCACCTGCTGACTAACACAGAAAGTAGACTTTGTAAATAGGAGCGTTTTATACAGTGGATGGTGTGTGACCGTGATCTGCCAAAGGATGTTCCCAGACTATTTATTGTGGAGGAGAAAATAGACCGAGCGATTTAGATGTTAGTTGTGGCAGGCGCAATACGCTACAGGAAACGTAGCAGGACGCAGTTGTCGATTGTGTAGATAGATCCCCTATGATATAAACACTGAAAGTTTGCCAATGCAGAAAATAGTCTATGATTCTTATAATCTAGTAGTGACATGAAAGAAGTCTGAAAGAACTTACACTACAGAGCGATATTTATTGAAAAGTGGTTGTCCGGAGATGAGAGTTCCAAGATGGCGGTGCGCTGGGACTATTCCGAGAGGTTTCCTGTAAGTGATACCCATCAGCCTTTGCAAAGTAGTCATTGCGATGTAAATAAATTTGAGTACCACCGAAAATGCATTTTTAATTCTTAAAAATTAGTCACTGTTTTTCTTTAACGGATCTCCTATAGGTGAGGATGGAGTTGTGTGGGCATGTTCTGTTCAAATCTAATCAGTGAATTAGGATTAAGTGCCTGGAGTTATCAAAGCTTAGAATCAGGAAGGTAACATCATCTGGAGTCACCCCTTCAAAGGTAATATGGATGGTGTTTACTTGTTGTATATATATATATATATATATATATATATATATATATATATATATATATATATATATATATATATATATATATAATTTAGTGTGGGCTTTTGTGTCACATTTTTTCACGTAGTTGAAACAGTACCCATTTATGCCTTTCAAATAAGACAGGTAAAGTGATACCTGATTTTTCATACACACACATATATATATATATATATATATATATATATATATATATATATATATATATATATATCATAGAATATAAATAAATTTCTGCCTCACATCAGGATCGAACCCAGGTCTTTCAACTGAAAGACTTGTGAAACAGTTGGCAGCGGTCTTATCTTTCAACTGAAAGACCTGCTGGGTTCGATCCTGATGTGAGTCAGAAATTTATATATACGAGGGTAAGTCAAAAGTTCCAGGAAAAATTCAATATACTCTTTATTTAAGGAAATTCAAACATCATTTTCTACATATCTACCATCTAACTCTATACAAGGCGCTGTTTCCACCTCTGCAACCCTTCTTTGTAGAAATTTGGGCCTTTCTATTAAAACATGTTGAAACTGCATGTTTAGCAGCATCAAAGATTCAAACCGGACTCCTCTTAAGTGTTCCTTGAGTTTTGGGAACAGGAAAAAAATCTGAAGGAGCAAGATCAGGACTATAAGGAGGATGTGGAAGAGTTTCCCACCTAAATTTTAGGACTTCTCTTGCAACCCTTGATGAATGTGCTGGAGCGTTATCATGATGGAACAAAATTCTGCGGTGCAACTTTCCTTGACGTTTTTAGCCAATGCAGTCTTCAGTTTTTGCAAAACACCTTTTGTAGTAGTTCCCGGTGATTGTTTTTGTCCTTCAAGGAAATCAATCAAAATCACTCCTTTGGAGTCCCAAAACACTGTTGCCATAACCTTCTAGATCTCGCCACTTTGAACTTCACTGGTGCTGCTGAACCTCTTGGTAACCATTGCTTTGATTGAATTTTACTTTCTGGGTCATATTGATGGATCCAAGTTTCATCTCCAATAACAATCCGGTCAAAAACTCTGATTCATTTGATTCAATCTTCGTTAAAACTGCAAGAAGAAAGTTCAGCTCTTTGATGCAGTTGGTCTTCGCGCAACGCTTTTTGGGACCCAACGTGCTGAAAGTTTACTCAAACCAAGATTTTCATTTAAAATTGAAAATGCGGAACCATGGGAGATCCCAGTTTCATTAGCTATCATATCGATAGTAATCCGACGATCTTCATCCACTAGATTCTGCACCAAAGCCACAATTCTTTCAAGTCGATGGTCTTCCCTCTCTTGGGTTGTCTTTGAGGTCCTCCGACCATCCTTAAATCGCTTTATCCAATCATAAACAACTGATTTAGATGGAGGAGAATCTCCATAAACTAACAAAGCTTCAATAATTTTTCCTGGTTTCCAATCAAGCTTTCAGGAACTTGATGTTAGCTCTCATCTCAAAATTTTTATTTTCCATGGGTTCAGAAGTTACTTTTCTGAAGCAGATGTTAACACCACGGTAGCAAGAGAATGACTGAGGTAACAAGTCTATATGATCACTACATCACAGATAATTGTTTACCAAGTATTTGGGTTGTTTCATTCCTGTGTAAATACATCATTCAACAATTTTTCTTGGAACTTTTTGACCTCGTATATGGATATATATATATATATATATATATATATATATATATATATATATATATATATATATATATATATATATATATATATATATATATATGAGACGTAAGTCATGTTGTAGACTGCAATGCAAAGCAATGAGTGGCTAAATTCAAATTCCACAGACCAACGTGGCCTGTCTGCATTTTCCCGGGATGTAACCGAGTACTGGGACCTTTCCCTGGAAAAAGAGGACGCCATATCTTGAAAACTAACCATAGAGTTTTCTCGAAAATAATCTTATTGTTTCCCACACCCAAATGACAAGAGAACCACTGTACTAATCTAACATAACTCAACTTAACCTAACCTAGGGGCGTGGCAAAAAAAACCGGGGCTGGTGCAGTACCAGCATACACCTCAGGAATTTGCGGCCGGTCAGCTCTGGAGTTCTGTGTATTCCCCAATTTTGTCCAGCTGATAGAGGAACCCACGCATATTTCTGGTAAGAGATTAGACCTCATATTCACAGATGTTCCAGCTACTGTCAAGTCCGAGGTCTGTGAATATGTAGGCACTTCTGATCATTGCGCCACTGAGATGGACACAGTGGCGTAATATAGCTTTAGTGGGGCGCCTGGGGCGGACTCTGGAAACGCCGCCCCATTCCCGTGCTAGAAATCACTAAAGTGGTGAAATTAAACGCACATTTTAAGCCTTAACTTCTCAATCATTTATTTTATTTCGTAAAGCTAAAACAAATCGCTGTTCATTGTTCCGATCAGACGAAAAATACTGGAAGATCTAGAATTATGCCAGACCAGACCTGCTCAAAAGATGCCAGAGTGCCCCCTGCCCCCCCTCGCATTATGGAAGCGTGCCAGGCACTTAATATTTCAGATGCTTTGTTGTTAGATCCTCATCCCAGTTGATACAATCAATGCAACCTGTTTTAGATAATTTTCCTTCCTTTACTAGATTACTGTTCTCCGGTGTGGATGTCTGCTTCTGCCAGAGATTTGTCTCTTTTAGACAGAGTGGTTCTTGATGGTAGGTTTCTGTTGCCTAATAGTAGCAGTTATGACTTGGACCATCGACGGATGGTCTCTTGCTTGTCATTTTTTCATGAGTTGTATTTCAGCAGAGAGAGAGAGAGCAACCAGATTCCCCGAACGGCAGAAGCACCAATGTGCAGTAAACGTTTTGCCTCGCTGTCCAACTTCTCCAAAGTTCCAGAGGTCCTTTATTCCTGACACCGTTGCACTGTGGAACAGCCTCCCTTCAGAGGATGTCGTGCGGTTGGAACTTCTTCAGAAGTTCAAGCTAAGATGCAATGCATTACTACCCTAATACTATTCTTCTTGCTTTTTAATATATTTTTATCTATTTGTTAATTTATTTATTTATTTATTTTTTCTAATAAGTGGGATCTCTTCTTTCTGTATTTCACTTTACCTCCTCTTACTTCTTCCTAATGAACACTTTAATATTCTTTGGAAGCTTCAAGAATTTCAAGTCGGTGGCCCCTTTGGTGGGCTTGTTCCATATGAATAGGGTTCATCTTCTGAATAATAATAATAATAATAATAATAATAATAATAATAATAATAATAATAATAATAATAATAATAATTCTATCCAGAATGAGCTCTTGAGAGTTCTTGTGAGATAAGGGTGACTGTGGCAGTTGGGGTTCTGTGCACTGTTGATGAGCCCTGTGTGATGATGTATGAAATGGCCAATGTTATATATGTGTGTGTGTGTGTGTATATTACTGTGTAAGTTCGTACGTGCGGATTCAAACACAATTTTATAGCGCATACACAAAGTAAAGAGACCAAGTCAACGTGACTAATCAATAATGTGGTATCATCAGGATGAGTTGTAGATTTGGCTTAGTCGCAATCGATGACAGCTGTGTAAAACCGGGAAAGCTTCGGGGATTTATTTCGGGGCTTCGTGCCCACCGCCGAAAACCGTCCCTGGGCACAGGGGCGTCATTTAGGGGGCTGGGGGAGCAACTGCCCCCAAGACGTAAGTTGCCCCCCCAAGCCTCAACTTGCCCCCCCCCAACCCTCAACTTGCCCCCTCACCCCACCAAGCCCCTAGAAGTAACAGCAGCTGGTTTTCCAATATTACTACCGAAATTCAAATGTCATCACATTAAGTTATATCTTTCTATCTATTTTATGTGCTTCAATAAGCACATAAAATAGCTCAAAAAAAAAAAAAAACAGGTGATTAGGCTCGCTTCGCTCGCCAAACCGCCTTTGCCCCCCCGCCCATCAAAAATCTGAAATGACGCCCCTGCCTGGGCATCAGGGCATGAAAGGTTTGATTCCTTGGTTAATCCCAACCCCCTGAGGGCCTTCTTTCCCATAGGGGGGTAGTGAAGTCAGTGCACCTCGCAGTTGCACTGTAGTCATTACTAATAGATCTTAGCAGTGTACTATCCTAAGGCCCCTAGCTGCTTTAACCCCTTTCGTTCCTTTTACTGTACCGCCATTCATATTCTCTTTCCACCCTCTCCTAACAATTACTTCATAATGCAACTGCAAAATGATCTCCTGTTACACCCGTCAAACCTACCCACTCTCAATTTCCTTTCCAGTGCTGAATGGCCTCATAGGTCCCATTGCTTGGCCTTGGCCTAAAATCTCTATTCCATTCCCAGAGGGAATACTTAACTCTGTTGACTTGAGAAGTGAATGAGGTGATTCGAGAAAGGGTCGAGACGGGAAGTACCAGCTCTAGGGACGTTAGGCACTGTCATTCATCCTGCATAAGCTACAAGCGGAGCCAGTGCAGGCTTGAGAGGTTTTGACCCTGGGCTGAACGACGGCAAAGGGTCTGTCTGAACGTGTCGTTTATTACCGTTAGTCTGTTGTTGATATGGAATATATATATATATATATATATATATATATATATATATATATATATATATATATATATATATATATATATATATATATATATATATATATATATATATATATATATATATATATATATATATATATATATATATATATATATATATATATATATATATATATATAAAGCATCATCATGAAATGTAAGCTACGAAAAAATCAAGCTAAATTTCGCCAAAATAGCCTGGAAAAATGATGGCCGCCATTGGTAGACAGTCATCTCAGTTTAAGAAGAAACAGAATACAACGCAATAGATAACAGCGGATAACTGCTACGTTAATGACTACTGTGTGTGTGTGTGTGTGTGTGTGTGTGTGTGTGTGTGTGTATGTGTATGTGTATGTGCGTGCATGCGAGACGCATTCTCTGACATGGCGTCACGGGGTTTCAAGAAGAAGAAGATGCACGCCGAGAAAGATGCAGATTGCGGTCAAGGATTTCAAATTTAAGTCTGATATCTTATTAAATAAAGGGAAGCTAAGGACATTTATAACGTAAAAAAACAAGAGAACTCGGTATTAGTGTAAAATAATGTAATAAAACAGCATATGAAATAGAAAGGATGTATATATAAAGGAAAACTGTATCAAGTTAAAAAGCTCGTAGGCACCTCACAGGAATGGTATAATATGCCCGCAACTGTGTTTGTGGAGTCCGCGCTTAGGAACCGTTGCATCAGTGTTGCTTAGGACACCGCGTCGAAGAGACATCCGGGCGTCGCCTCTCCTGGCGATAGAGACTGTGAATGAGACTGGGTGAGTGTTGCTGATGAATCCTTCTGCGGTTGTGCAACAGATGGCGGCAATGTACTGTAGACTCTCGGGGCTGCTTCGAGTTGTTGTTGTTGTTGTGGAGTTTATGTTGTGACAATCGATGCGGTTGTTGATGTAATCGATGGCGCTGGTGATTACGTACAGTACCTTGCGTGTTACTGTGGTATTTGGTATCTTAACAACGAGAATTTGTTACTATTGCGTAACATCATCAGTTGTTCAGGTGTCGCCATTGAGTTGTCAAGAAATTATTATTAGTTTTATATATATATATATATATATATATATATATATATATATATATATATATATATATATATATATATATATATAAGAGAGGTAAAAGAGTTTGAATTAGAATGATGATGAGAGAACCTGGGAACTTAAAGTTTTTTTTTTCCAGCAACTAAAAAACACTCTAAACATTTCCCTCCAGAGAGTCTTTAAGAAAAGCTATGAGAAGTTTTAAAGAGCAGAGGCCGATGTAACGGGCAACCTATTGTACTTTTCAAAAAGGCCAGGCCGGAAAAAAAAAAAAAACAGCAGAGAGAGAGAGCGAGGAAGGAAATGGATCAGCGAAGAAGATTCACGAAGACTGGCCATTTTAGTTTTCTGTAAGAGAAAACTATTGTGTCGGCTTTGTCTGTACGTCCGCACTTTTTCTGTCCGCACTTTTTTCTGTCCGCACTTTTTCTGTCCGCACTTTTTTCTTTCCACACTTTTCTCTGTTCGCACTTTTTCTGTCCGAATTTTTTTCTATCCGCACTTTTTTCTGTCCGCACTTTTTCTGTCCGAACTTTTTTCTGTCCGCACTTTTTTCTGTCCGAACTTTTTTCTGTCCGCACTTTTTTCTGTCAGAACTTTTTTCTGTCTGCAATTTTTCTGTCCGCGCTTTTTTCTGTCCGCACTTTTTTCTGTCAGAACTTTTTCTGTCCGCACTTTTCTATCCGCACTTTTTTCTGTCAGAACTTTTTCTGTCCGCACTTTTTCTGTCCACCCTCAGATCTTAAAAACCACTGAGGCTAGAGAGCTGGAAATTGGTATGTTGATCATCCACCCTTCAATCATCCAACATGAATTGCAGCCCTCTAACCTCCTCAGTACTTTTGATTCTATTTAATGTTAAAGTTAGCATAATCGTGCCTCTGCAACAGTACAGGCCAGGCCGTGGTTCAAATTTCACGGGCCGCGGCTCATACAGCATAACACCGGCACCACCGAAAGACAGATCTATTTTCGGTGGCTTTGATTATACGCTGTACAGAAAACACGATTGTCATTAACGTGTTTATTTGCATACCACGAAATCCCTCTCGTGTGAAGACGTAATCGGCAGATCCGCGACAAACAGGTACAGAATTCAGAAGGGGAATTTTTGCCCTAATTGAAACCGTGGCTACGCCCGTGAATTTTCGTTCCCGTAACGGGACGCGGAGGAGGACCGGCGTATGTTAACGTAACGGTTCCCTGTCACGTCACGAGTCAAGAAGCGCCTGGAGAATCTCGGATCTTCAACGGTTCTTGGAGAACAATTGTTTCTTTAGACAAGTAACAAATGCGCCGAAGTTTCTTCTGCGCGATCGAGTTTTCTGTACAGCGTATGATGCTGTATGAAACTCTCAGCCACGGTCCGTGAAACTTTCAGCCACAGCCCGGTGGTGGCCTGTGCTGTTGGCACCTAAAGCGGTGCCTGATGCACGACCATGGCTAACTTTAACCTTAAATAAAATTGGAGAATAATAACTGTAAAGAAACAAGTAAAAAATGCGCTGAAGATTCTTCGGCGCAATCGAGTTTTCTGTACATCGTATAATCAAGGCCACCGAAAACAGGTGGTGGCCTGACATATCGTTGCTAGTTGCACGATCATGGCTAACTTTAACCTTCAGTAAAATAAAAAACTACTGAGGCTAGAGGGCTGTAATTTGGTATGTTGGATGACTGGAGGGTGGATGATCAACATACCAATTTGCTGCCCTCTAGCCTCAGTAGTTTTTAAGATCTGAGGGCGGACAGAATAAAGTGCAGACTGACAGACAAATAGACATCTCTATAACAGCTTTCTTTACGGATCTTTTACGTATTCGACTTTCTAGCTTTGAGGGTTTTTTAGAAATCCTTTACTTCTTAATTGCAAGTCTTAATACTGTACTTTTCGCCCGGACAACCGCTGCATGACAAGCAGCATAGCCCCCCCCCCACCTCCCCGTCCCTCCAACCGCACGAAAGCAGCTCGCGAATAGACATCTGCTCTCTCAAACTCGTGCGCATGTGCAAACACAGGGTTATATTAAACTGGAATACTTGCGCTCTCGCAAATGTTTCTTACTTCTTCCTAATGAACACCTTAATGTTCTGTGGAAGCTTCAAGAATTTCAAGCCAGTGGCCCCTTTGGTGGGCTTGTTCCATATGAATAGGTTTCACTTACTGGATGATAATATAATATAATAATAATAATAATTGAGAACTGACGAAGCCTCCTGACCTTTTCAAGCTCCTAAATATGGCAGCTGCCGATCGACCCTTTTCCGTTCAATGCCACATTTTCTTCTTCTCCTTTCCGTTCCTTGTGTAGCAGTTACCTTGGTAATGTCCGCTCGCTTCCTCTCTCGTCTCCTAATTCGGCAATTACCTTCGTAGTGGCGTCTTGTTCTCCATTTCCTCTCCTTCTCTGGCGATTACCTGTGTCACGAGTTGGTTGTGTCTGAAAAGGGTTATTTTTGGATATCTGATACACTCTCTCTCTCTCTCTCTCTCTCTCTCTCTCTCTCTCTCTCTCTCAGCTGGTCAGTGTTAATTGTCTGTTTATATCATGGAAAGCTGCATCAGAGGTGATGTATCTCAAACAGACAGACAGACCTGACAGTTGTTCAACAGACAGACAGACTTGGTTATTGTTCAACAGACAGACAGACTTGGTTATTGTTCAACAGACAGACAGCCTGGCAGTTGTTCAACAGACAGACAGACTTGGTTATTGCTCAACAGACAGACAGACCTGACAGTTGTTCAACAGACAGACAGACTTGGTTATTGCTCAACAGACAGACAGACCAGGCAGTTGTTCAACAGACAGACAGACTTGGTTATTGTTCAACAGACAGACAGACTTGGTTATTGCTCAACAGACAGACAGACTTGGTTATTGCTCAACAGACATACAGACCTGACAGTTGTTCAACAGACAGACAGACTTTGTTATTGTTCAACAGACAGACAGACTTGGTTATTGTTCAACAGACAGACTTGGTTATTGTTCAACAGACAGACAGACTTGGTTATTGCTCAACAGACAGACAGACCTGACAGTTGTTCAACAGACAGACAGACTTGGTTATTCCTCAACAGACAGACAGACCTGGCAGTTGTTCAACAGACAGACAGACTTGGTTATTGTTCAACAGACAGACAGACTTGGTTATTGTTCAACAGACAGGCAGACATGGTTATTGCTCAACAGACAGACAGACCTGACAGTTGTTCAACAGACAGACAGACTTTGTTATTGCTCAACAGACAGACAGACCTGGCAGTTGTTCAACAGACAGACAGACTTGACAGTTATTGTTCAACAGACAGACAGACTTGGTTATTGTTCAACAGACAGACAGACTTGGTTATTGCTCAACAGACAGACAGACCTGACAGTTGTTCAACAGACAGACAGACTTGGTTATTGTTCAACAGACAGACAGACTTGGTTATTGTTCAACAGACAGACAGACTTGGTTATTGCTCAACAGACAGACAGACCTGACAGTTGTTCAACAGATAGACAGACTTGGTTATTGCTCAACAGACAGACAGACCTGGCAGTTGTTCAACAGACAGACAGACTTGGTTATTGTTCAACAGACAGACAGACCTGGCAGTTGTTCAACAGACAGACAGACTTGGTTATTGCTCAACAGACAGACAGACCTGACAGTTGTTCAACAGACAGACAGACTTGGTTATTGCTCAACAGACAGACAGACCTGGCAGTTGTTCAACAGACAGACAGACTTGGTTATTGTTCAACAGACAGACAGACTTGGTTATTGTTCAACAGACAGACAGACTTGGTTATTGCTCAACAGACAGACAGACCTGACAGTTGTTCAACAGACAGACAGACTTGTTATTGCTCAACAGACAGACAGACCTGGCAGTTGTTCAACAGACAGACAGACTTGGTTATTGCTCAACAGACAGACAGACCTGGCAGTTGTTCAACAGACAGACAGACTTGGTTATTGTTCAACAGACAGACAGACTTGGTTATTGCTCAACAGACAGACAGACCTGACAGTTGTTCAACAGACAGACAGACTTGGTTATTGCTCAACAGACAGACAGACCTGGCAGTTGTTCAACAGACAGACAGACTTGGTTTTGTTCAACAGACAGACAGACTTGGTTATTGTTCAACAGACAGACAGACTTGGTTATTGCTCAACAGACAGACAGACAGACCTGACAGTTGTTCAACAGACAGACAGACTTGGTTATTGCTCAACAGACAGACAGCCCTGACAGTTGTTCAACAGACAGACAGACTTGGTTATTGCTCAACAGACAGACAGACCTGACTGTTGTTCAACAGACAGACAGACTTGGTTATTGCTCAACAGACAGACAGACCTGGCAGTTGTTCAACAGACAGACAGACTTGGTTATTGTTCAACAGACAGACAGACTTGGTTATTGCTCAACAGACAGACAGACTTGGTTATTGCTCAACAGACAGACAGACCTGACAGTTGTTCAACAGACAGACAGACTTGGTTATTGCTCAACAGACAGACAGACCTGGCAGTTGTTCAACAGACAGACAGACTTGGTTATTGTTCAACAGACAGACAGACTTGGTTATTGTTCAACAGACAGACAGACTTGGTTATTGCTCAACAGACAGACAGACCTGACAGTTGTTCAACAGACAGACAGACTTGGTTATTGCTCAACAGACAGACAGACCTGACAGTTGTTCAACAGACAGACAGACTTGGTTATTGCTCAACAGACAGACAGACCTGGCAGTTGTTCAACAGACAGACAGACTTGGTTATTGTTCAACAGACAGACAGACTTGGTTATTGCTCAACAGACAGACAGACCTGGCAGTTGTTCAACAGACAGACAGACTTGATTATTGTTCAACAGACAGACAGACTTGGTTATTGTTCAACAGACAGACAGACCTGGCAGTTGTTCAACAGACAGACAGACTTGGTTATTGCTCAACAGACAGACAGACCTGACAGTTGTTCAACAGACAGACAGACCTGACAGTTGTTCAACAGACAGACAGACCTGGCAGTTGTTCAACAGACAGACAGACCTGGCAGTTGTTCAACAGACAGACAGACCTGGCAGTTGTTCAACAGACAGACAGACTTGGTTATTGCTCAACAGACAGACAGACCTGGCAGTTGTTCAACAGACAGACAGACCTGGCAGTTGTTCAACAGACAGACAGACTTGGTTATTGCTCAACAGACAGACAGACCTGACAGTTGTTCAACAGACAGACAGACTTGGTTATTGCTCAACAGACAGACAGACCTGGCAGTTGTTCAACAGACAGACAGACTTGGTTATTGTTCAACAGACAGACAGACTTGGTTATTGCTCAACAGACAGACAGACTTGGTTATTGTTCAACAGACAGACAGACTTGGTTATTGTTCAACAGACAGACAAACCTGACAGTTGTTCAACAGACAGACAGACCTGGCAGTTGTTCAACAGACAGACAGACTTGGTTATTGCTCAACAGACAGACAGACTTGATTATTGTTCAACAGACATACAGACAGACCTGGCAGTTGTTCAACAGACAGACAGACCTGGCAGTTGTTCAACAGACAGACAGACTTGATTATTGTTCAACAGACAGACAGACTTGATTATTGTTCAACAGACAGACAGACCTGGCAGTTATTCAACAACCAACAGCCCCAAAACTTTCATCAAGGGAACCATTTCTGGCGTTGAAGAGGATCCCAAAACGAAACAAAAAAATATCATATAACTCCAGTTGACCAAATCCATCATCGTGAAGAGTTTGGTAGAAAGGAGATGACCAGGAAAAGGGTCACCTCCAGGTCATCTCACTGTAGAATCCCAACCCCGACTGATGGAGGTGAAGCACAGAGCCAAAGTCGCCCCCCGGAGGATTCTGCTTCCATGTTTTCCAACCTTATGGAGATTTTCTATTCAATTACCAATTCCCAAAATTTCTATAAGAAGCAAGTCATAAATGCGTCGAAGTTTCTTCGGCGCATTCGAGTTTTCTGTACAGCGTATGATGCTCTATGAAGCTCTCAGCCGCAGCCCACGAAACTCTCAGCCTCGGCCCATGAAACTTTCAACCACAGCCCGGTGATGGCCTTGTTGTTGGCACCTATAGCGGTGCCAGACGCACGATCATGGCTAACTTTAACCTTAAATAAAATCGGAGAACAAGAACGGTAAAGAAACAATTAAAAAATGCGCTGAAGTTCCTTCGGCGCAATCGAGTTTTGTGTACATCGTATAATCACGGCCGTCAGAAAATAGATCTATCTTTCTGTCGTCTCGGTATAATGCTGTTTGAGCCGCTGCCCATGAAACTTTAACCACGTCCCGGTGGTGGCCTATCCTATATCGTTGCCAGACGCACGATCATGGCTAACTTTAACCTCAAATAAAATAAAAACCACTGAGGAGGCTAGAGGGCTGCAATTTGGTATGTCTGATGACTGGAGGGTGGATGATCAACATACCAATTTGCAGCCCTCTAGCCTCAGTAGTTTTTAAGCTCTGAGGTCGGACAGACAAATAGCCACTTGGTAGCGACCTGGTCTTTCACTTGAGAGACAGGGGTTCGATCCCGACGTGAGCCAGAAACTATTCCTGTGAAGCACGCGCTAATTCCAGCATATATATATATATATATATATATATATATATATATATATATATATATATATATATATATATATATATATATATACTTACTATATATGTATATATATATATATATCCATGGAAGCAATGTGTGATAACTCCTTCGTCTGAGAGGAAAATAGTATTAATTGGGGTCAATTTTACGCGCAAATAAATGCGTATGAATGAAAACATGACCTGAATGAAAATGACTACAGCAGAGTGAGTGAATGACGTTCCACTGTGTATAGAGAGACACGATTATTATTATTATTATTATTATTATTATTATTATTATTATTATTATTATTATTATTATTATTATTATTTTAACTGCGTAAACATTCATTAGCCTGGTAAGCAGACTTCCGCCAGCAGGATGTGATAAAACTAAAAAAAAAAAAAAGCCAAACAGCGAACGCGTCAAGATAAACAAGTGGGGGACAACAAATCAATCTATATCCCGTAGGGGTGTAGTGCCGTCAGTGCATCTCATGCGGTGCACTGTAGGCATTATACTAAAGGTTCTTTGCAGCGTCCCTTCCTAAGGCCCCTAGCCGCAACCCCGTTCATTCCTTTTTACCGTAACTCCATTCATAGTCTCTTTCTTCCATCTTACTTTCCTCAGCCCTCTCCTAACAATTGTTTCATAGCGCAACTGCTTTGAGGTTTTCCTCCTGTTACATCTTTCAGACCTTTTGCTGTCAGCTTCCTTTCCAGTGCTGAATGAACTCATAGGTCCCAGCGCTTGGTCTTTGGCCTAAACTCTATATTCCATTCCATTGCAGGTCAATCTAGACGGAAATCCAAACGTTGTATGAGAAAGAATTCAGAAAAATGAGGTTGAGAGCAATATGGAAGGGGCCTCAGAGCCTAGAGTAGTCCATGCACCCTTTCACCATATGCCAGAATCTCATGCCTCACCCTCCCCGGTCCCCCTTTCCAAAATTGTCAGCCTCAAAAGGTGAATTCGAAATATGCAGCAAAATGCTGACATAAACACACAAGCAGTCGGAGAGAATTCCCAGCTTGACCTCTCAGTAGTGTGGTCCTAGAGCCAGTTTGAGCCTGCCAATCTCTGGTCACAAGTCTCCCGCCCCCCTTCCCCCACTGAAACTGAAATTTCCCCCTAGGGGGAATTCTCCCCTGGTTGAGAACCACTGGTCTAGAGGGTCCACACAAACATCACTGCAGTCTCGGATCATCTTCCACCTTTTAATTTCTAGCTTTTAGTTTTCTCTCCGCCCTCAGATCTTAAAAACCACTGAGGCTAGAGGGCTGCAAATTGGTATGTTGATCATCCACCCTCCAATCATCAAACATGCCAAATTGCAGCCCTCTAGCCTCAGCAGTTTTTATTTGATCTAAGGTTAAAGTTAACCATAATCATGCTTCTGGCAACGATACAGGACAGGCCACCACAGGGCCGTGGTTAAAACTTCACGGGCCGCGGCTCATACAGCATCATACCGAGACCACAGAAAGATAGACCTATTTTCGGTGGCCTTGATTATACACGCTGTAGCGGCTGTACAGAAAACTCGATTGCGCCGAGGGACCTTCGGCGCATTTTTTACTTGTTTCATTTCTCCCCTTCCTTCTTGCTAATGTGCGGGTATTGCGTGCGACGATCATTGATTCACGGAGATGGAATGCCCCTTATGCCCCATTTCTCTCGACCTTGTTTAGAATCACTTGGCATCAATGCCCTCTTGTAAAAAATGGATACCCTTATGACCTTGGGGCCACTGTCGTATGTGGTGTGTCAGACTGGCGTCTCGTCATTACAGCTGATAAAAGCTTGTTAGACAGACTTGAACCTCTTTTGTTTTTTCGTGTTATGTATATATATATATATACAGTATATATATACATACATACATACATACAGTATATATATATATATATATATATATATATATATATATATATGTATATAAATTTCTGACTCACATCAGGATCGAACCCAGGTCTTTCATTTGAAAGGCAAGGCGCTGCCCACTAGGCCATACAAGTCATAAAAGAAGTTGGAACCTGAGGGCAACTGCACCCAAGGCCTAGTGGGCAGCTCCTTGCCTTTCAACTGAAAGACCAGGTTCGATCTTGACGTGAGTCAGAAATTTATTTCTGTTCCACATGTGATTGTGTGTTGATTTATTATATATATATATATATATATATATATATATATATATATATATATATATATATATATATACAGTATATATATATATATATATTACTTAAAGGACCTCATTCAAACTGGATGGTATCTAATGGAGTATTTATTCAGAAAAAGTTACAAGCTTTCTTGGACAAACAGTCCACATTATCAAGTATCCGTACACCTCATTCAAACTTGATTAGATACCATCCAGTTTGAATGAGGTCCTTTAAGTAATTCTACTAACGCACAGAACAATTGTGTATGTGATAAAGTTAATATATATATATATATATATATATATATATATATATATATATATATATATATATATATATACTCGTATATATATATATATATATATACGTACATACATATAAATGGATGTATGTATGTTGACCAATTTCAACCAAACTTGGTATACGTATGACTTATTATCTCGAAAAGAATACTGTGGAGGGCTTTCCTCGAACAGGGCTTGGTCTGCCCCTGAAACAGGGATAGTTACTCCCGCAGACTTAGTAACTTTACGAATTTATCATGTGACTTCTTATCTGGAAAAGAATACTGTGGGGGTAAGACATAACTGGTACCAAAGGGGGTGGGGGTTGCGAAGTGGTGACACAGAGAGAGTGAGAGAGAGAGAATGGAGGGGTGTTTGGGAGAAGAAAGAGGGAAAGAGGCAGGGAGGGTTGGAGAGAGAAAGAGGGAGAGAGTGAGAGAAAGAAAGAGTGAGTCAGAGAGAGAGAGAAAGAGGGAGAGAAAGAGAGTGAGGTGTTAAGGAGGAGAAAGAGAGGAAAAGTGAGAGAGAGAGAGGGGAAAAAAAGTTTATCGGTGTCATTCAGAGTTATCCCAGGCAGCACCTGGTTGGTCAGCTAGTATATACAGTATATATATTCCAACTTATAGAGCAGTGCTCCATCCTAAGAAGCCATATTCCGTAGGGGGGTTAGTGCCGTCAGTGCACCTCATGCAGTACACTGTAGGCATTACTGAAGGTTCTTTGCAGCGTCCCTTCCTTAGGCCCCTAGATGCAACCCCTTTTTATTCCTTTTACTGTACCTCTGTTCATATTCTCTCTCTTCCTGCTTGCTATAACTGCGAAAGGTTTTCTTCCTGTCACACCTTTCAGACCACTCATGTCAGTTTCCCCTTCAGCGCTGAATAGCCTCATAGGTCCCAGCGCTTGGCCATAAAAATGCTGATTCCGTGATAGATCTTTAGCCATAAACGATTTGACAGGACCTTCGAGGACCTTCTCTGCTTAAGTGGGGATATGGATATCATAAACAGCTAATCTCACTATTAGTTCTCAAATCCCTGTAAATCTACCGGCTGATAAGGGACTCTGGAAATGTGCACAGACATCATGACGTTGCATTTTCTAGCCCAGACCCGAAGAAAGTTAGATAATAGACAAGTAAAAAAGGCGCCGAAGTTTCTTCGGCGCAGTCGAGTTTTCTCTACAGCCGCTACAGCGTATAATCAAGGCCACCGAAAATAGATCTATCTTTCGGTGGTCTCGGTATAATGCCGTATGAGCTGCGACCCATGAAACTTTAACCACTGCCCGGTGGTGGCCTGTCCTATCCAGAAGCACGATTATGTCTAACTTTAACCCTAAATAAAATTTTTAAAAAACTACTGAGGCTAGAGGGCTGCAATTTGGTAAGTATGATGTCTGGAGGGTGGATGATCATCATACCAATTTGCAGCCCTCTAGCCTTAGTAGTTTTAAGATCTGAGGGCGGACAGAAAAAGTGCGGATGGACAGACAACGTTTTCTTTTACAGAAAACTTCAAGGAAGAAATAAAACTCAGAAATGTGAGGAAAATTCCAAAAACTGGCAGTACAACGAAAAAAAATATTTATTTAAAATATTATATTCTTTTTTAAACAGGCTTTTATTAAAATGCACTAAAAAAGTAAAAAAAATAATTCTTCGATAGACACTAGGACTTTCTTACAAGTAATCATGTCTTCAAAAATAAAAGTGTGGACACCAAACGTGGAAGAAAATGCTACAAGAAAAGAAATGTACTTTTGTATAACTTGTAGTAGCCATGTTTGACTCCCACGCTTTTATCTTTGTAGACATTATTAATTGTAAGAAAATCCTGGTGTCTCTCAAAGAATTATTCTTTACTGTTTTGTGCATTTTAATAGAAGCATTTTATGTTTTTTATCTCATACTGCTTAGTTTTGACAGATATTCTGTCGAGCCAAAGAAGGTTTGAAAAATCCGTAGAGTTATTGACTTATTCTACTGATTCAGAGGTATGAAAAGTCTGAAGATCTTCATACAAATATTGAGGTACTGGGAGAAGTCACTATAGGGTCACTAGAGGTCACTATTAATCTACTGGTCATGTAAGGTTGTATTGTCACCGGGACTGAGTAACCATGAAAATTTTCAAGTCCATTGGACGAAGGGAACAGTCGATAATTGAGTTACAAGATTTGACCCAAACGGATGGACGGGTGCAGAAGTCAGGTTAAATAAAAGCATGTAAAAAGTCAGTGGCCCTCCTCATCCCAGAATTCTCATGGTGACGTCACAGCAACGGACTCAAAAGACATGTTTCAACAGAGACTAGGCACCCCTCTGGTGTTCCGGCTGTCCCTTCAAGCTTAAAGAAGCAACCGTCAACCCGCCTCTTCTCACACTACTGCCCTAAAATGGAGAATTGCAGCATCTGCAAAAATTTCGAAATTGAGACATGCTTTCCACAAGTATTTAGGGGGTTCTATTTGCAGTATCTGCAAAAGCAGTAGCAAGGCAAGGGAGTGTCTACCATTTTTCCCAGTTTTGCATTTTTGCAGATACTGCAGTCTTCCATTTTAGGGCAGATTACCTCTGAGGATTACCTCCGTACCTTCAAACTATGGAATTCTCTTTATGGTTCCGTTCTCCCTGACTTTTTTTACCATCTTTATATCATTTACAAAATTGGAATCTAGTTTTGACTTCGGGTCTTAAATTGAATATAGAATTTAGGCCAAAGGTCAAACACTGGCACCTATGAGGTCATTCAGCGCTGAAACGGAAATTGACAGTAAAAGTCTGAAAGGCGTAACAGGAGGAAAACCTTTTGCAGTTGCACTATGAATCAATTCTTAGGAGAGGGTTGAGGAGAGTAAGATGGAAGAAAGAGGATATGAAAGGAGGTCCAGTAAAAGGAATGAAAGGGGTTGCTGTAGCTAGGGGCATAAGGAAGGCACGCTGCAAAGGACCTTAAGTAATGCCTACAGTGCACCGCATGAGGTGCAGTGACGGCAATACCCCCGTACGGGGAACTTTGGGTCTTGGCTCAGCAAGAACGCGAGATTCCCACCATGCGGGACTCCTTGTCAAAATAGATCAGACATTTGTCATTATTATTGTTACTGTTATTATTCAAACTGTCTGCAAGTTATTATTATTATTATTATTATTATTATTATTATTATTATTATTATTATTACTATTTGTCTGGATATAATAATAATAATAATAATAATAATAATAATAATAATAATAATAATAATAATAATGGTACAGAAAGTATGGAAGCTCTTAACAAAGACGAAATTGAAGCTAACAAGATATTTCACCTTGGGCGTGATGTGACGCGACAGCCACGCCCCCATCTTACGCTGACCAGCTCCTCATACCCGCATGTAATGCCCAGGAGCCTGAAGAATTAAATTCATAACAATAATAATCATATTAATAATAGTCTCAAGGGCACTGGCTTCGTACCAGCAGATTCTGAGCAACTGGGAAATGAACCCCCGTAGAGGGGGGGGGGTTAGTACAGTCAGTGCACCTCGTGCGGTGCACTGTAGGCGTTACGTAAGGTTCTTTCCATAGCCCCTAGCTGCTATATAACCCCTTTCGTTTCTTTTACTGTACCTCCTTTCATATTCCCTTTCTTCCATCTTATTTTCCTGACAGTTGATTCATAGTGCAACTTCAAAAGGTTTTCCTCCTGTTACACCTTTCAAACCTTTCCGTTTCAGGGTTGAATGACCTCATAGGTCCCAGCCTAGCTTGGCCTTTGGCCTAAATTCTACGTTCAGTCCAGTTCAGTATTGGAGAAATGAAAGAAGTGGAATCAGATTTTTCTCGATTTATATATATATATATATATATATATATATATATATATATATATATATATATATATATATATATATATATATATATAATATGTATCTGTGTTGTTTAATTCTTGTCTTCAGTCCATTCCCAGATTGTCCCACATAAAAACCACTTGCAATTCATGCAAGGAAAGCCGTAAGTTGCAAGTGTTTTCATGTAGGATAATCTGGGAAGGGACTGGACACAAGAATTAAGCAACAGAGACATCGTGTGAGAACGGAACAAATGTCGAATGCTTTATTTTTACACATTAATCATTTTAATCTCACGATTGATTGGGAGGGGGCAAAGTTTTTTTTTATATTTTGTAACAATATAACATCATGGAAATGTTACTGAATCTGCTTTGATTCAATATCAAGGTGACTTACTGAATTTAATTCAGGGTACGTAGTACAAACTAGACCCTTTTATTGTTAGAGATTTGTAAGGCTTTCTTTTCAATCACCTGCTGAGCTATTCTGTACCACCTGCTGTAGACTGTTTCTTTTCAATCACCAGCTGAGCTGTTCTTGAGCTGTTCTTGAGCTGTTCTGTACCTGCTGTACTGGTTTTAACCGGATTTTGACTATTTGTGTTTTCATTTTTCCATCTCTTATGTTTACTTTGTTAAATATTCTCTGTTTTTAGCATTTTGCCTCGGAAATGTGTTGAAATGACACGAAAGCACTTAGTACTACTTTCTTTTACTTTTCCTGTGGACTTAGCTGAATATATATATGTGTGATATATATATGTGTGTGTGTGTGTGTGTGTGTGTAAAAGTGTACCTTAATGGAGTACCTTGAAGGTCAATATCTGTCTTTTGAAGATGAACTATCTTTGCCAGGCTTCTCTTCTTATCGTCCACACGGAGAGTCTGCTTGTATCTCGTGGGTTCCAAAGTCCCCTTCCTATTTGTAAAGATAAACAACAGAATATAATACTTTATGCACAGTCATGAAAGTGGTTGTAGTAAGCAATCTTATCTGTATCACGATCAGTTACTGCTGCAGTGTTCTGGGGGTCTGCTGGGGTGGGAGGTTGAAGTGAACGTTTTTTGGAAGCTTGAAGAATTTCAAGTCAATGGCCCCTTTGGTGGCCTTGTTCCAAATGATTAGGTTTTATCTTCTGAATAATAATAATAATAATAATAATAATAATAATAATAATAATAATAATAATAATAATAATAATAATAATAATAATTGAAAGACGAGACCGCTGCCAACCAGGCCACACAACTCACAAAAGAATTTGGAACCTGAGTACAACTGTACCAAAGGCTTTACCTGGGCAGGCTAACTGCCTGCGTATACCAGCGTGTTTTCCCCAACTTCCCGACTCAGCAGTGACCCAATTGACAGCATTTTATTCGAATTATCCCTTCTGAGTGAACATGATAGAAATAATCAACACACAACCATGTGTGGAACAGAAATAAATTTCTGACTCGCATCAGGATCGAACCCAGGTCTTTCAAGATATGTTGCAAAACCGAAAGATACGGGACTGTCAATTTCATTTCAAAAATCAATTCGTAGAAACTGGTCACAAGTTTTAGGAGTCTGGTGTGAGAGTCAATGGGTCACAATGTATTCCAGGACGCCGTCAGTGCACCTCATGCGGTGCACTGTAGGCATCATTTAAGGGTCTATGCAGCGTCCCATCCTTAGGCACCTAGCTGCAACCTCTTTCATTCCTTTGACTGTACCGCCGTTCATATTTCCTTTCTTCCATCCGACTTTCCACCCTCTCTAACAATTCTGCCCTAACATGGAAAACTGCAGTATCAGCAAAATATTCGAAACTGAGACATGCTACCTGTTGGGCTCGTGAAACACTAATACACAAGTGACTGCAGTTTCAGAATGATTCTTCTTCAATGCTTTCCACGAGTATTTAGGGGGTCCCATTTGCAGTATCTGCAAAATCAGTAGTAAGGCAAGGGAGTATCTACCATTTTTCTCAGTTTTGTATTTTTGCAGACACTGCAGTGGTCCATTTTAGGGCAGAATTGTTCCATAGTGCAACCGCAAGAGGTTTTCCTCCTGTTACACCTTTCAAACCACCTTACCCTCAATTTGCGTTTCAGGGCTGAATGACCTCATCATCATAGCTCCCAGTTCTTGGCCTTTGGTCTAAATCCTATATTCTATTCTGTATTCCCCAACAGGACACGAGCGAGTCGAAAGGGGGCGCTTAGCCTCTTTTAATCTTGGCTGATAAGGCAACAGAAATTAAACAATGTTATCTTCATTTTATCTTTATTGCTTTCTTTATCTCCACCGGTGTCATATATCTATTATTATCAATTAGAGTCACGGATAGTAAACGGCTTGTTTACAAATCCCTTCATTCCTTCAGGCTTTGTTTTGGAAAGCAACGGATTAGCCGCGTTTGCTTTCAAACACTGGAAGATTATGCGGTGTGATTTTTATTGTACGCCATATTGTATGTTAGTTAGGGAATAAATAAACCTCTCTCGTCTCTTTCAGTGCACCTCGTGCGGGGCACTGTAGGCATTACTTAAGGGTCCTCGCTGCGTGCCTTCCTTAGGCCCTAGCTGCTGCAACCCCTTTCGTTCCTTTTACTGTACCTCCTTTCATATTCTCTTTCTTCCGTCTTACTTCCTGACAATTGATTCATATTGCAACTACAAAAGGTTTTCCTCCCGTTACACCTTTCTGACCTTTTACTGTCAATTTCCGTTTCAGCACTGGATAACCTCATAGGTCCCAGTGCTTGGCCTTTGGCCTAAATTCTATATTCAATTCAGTTCAATACATTCCTCCAGTATTGGTAGGAAAATTAAAGTGCAACTAGTTCCTGTTTGTTATATGTAAAAGAAATCTGTCTGTCCGTCCGCACTTTTTCTGTCCGACCTCAGATCTTAAAAACTACTGAGGCTAGAGGGCTGCAAATTGGTATGTTAATCACCCATCCTCCAATCATCAAACATACCAAATTGCAGCCCTCTAGCCTCCTCAGTAGTTTTTATTTTATTCAAGGTTAAAGTGGGCCGTGCTCATGCGTCTGGCACCGTTATAGGTGCCAACAACACAGGCCACCATTTTTTACTTGTTTGTTTACAAAGCGCTGCCTTGAGGAACTTTGTTTATGTAACAAATATAATAACTATAAAGGTGTGGTTTAGTATCTATAGGGGTCTAGTCCAATAAACACCTCGACCTATTACGGAAGATCTCTTTATGACCAGCCTTCGTGATAAGGAACCGGTAGTTGCGTTTTTTTTATGACAATGCGTCTTGCTTCATAATTTTATGACTACTGAACATATGCTTACGTAATTTTTTCGTCATTTTACTTTTGAATGACAATTAAAAAATTTGGTTTGTTTATGTTTTTTTCAGGTTGCGACAAGGGTACTGGTACTGGGGTCACTCGTGTGGTGCTTTGAATTTTCTATAACACGGTCCAATAGTTCTTCATATTTCTTTGCTCTCTCTCTCTCTCTCTCTCTCTCTCTCTCTCTCTCTCTCTCTCTCTCTCTCTCTCTCTCTCTGCTTTGAACTTTCTCTAACACAGCCCAATAGTTCTTCATATTTCTTTGCTCTCTCTCTCTCTCTCTCTCTCTCTCTCTCTCTCTCTCTCTCTCTCTGCTTTGAACTTTCTCTAACACAGCCCAATAGTTCTTCCTATCTCTCTCTCTCTCACGGTCCAATAGTTCTTCCTGTTTCTCTCTCTCTCTCTCTCTCTCTCTCTCTCTCTCTGCTTTGAACTTTCTATAACACGGTCCAATAGTTCTCTCTCTCTCTCTCTCTCTCTCTCTCTCTCTCTCTCTCTCTCTCTCTCTCTCTCTCTCTCTCTCTGCTTTGAACTTTCTATAACACGGTCCAATAGTTCTCTCTCTCTCTCTCTCTCTCTCTCTCTCTCTCTCTCTCTTTGAACTTTCTCTAACTCTCTCCTATAGACTTTCTATAACACGGTCCTATAGTTCCTCTCGCTCTCTCTCTCTCTCTCTCTCTCTCTCTCCATTTGCCCATTTTTCGAGAAAAGTCTCGAACAATAGACAAATCGAAATAGACTTGATTATATAGCAGAAATTTGGTATAAATGTTAACAAAGTGAATCGAATAGAATATAGAATTTAGGCCAAGCACTGGGACCATTGAAATTTCAGGCAGATAGCGAATTGCACATAGGGACATTTGATCCCCTCAGGGGCTAGTACTAAACACGGCGAAACAGTGACTCACCTACACTGTGTTGCCATGTTTAGTACTGGCCCCTGGGGGTCAAATGTATTTTGCCATGTTTAGTACTGGCCCCCGGGGGTCAAATGTATTTCGCCATGTTTAGTACTAGACCCTGGGTGTCAAATGTAAATGTATTTCGCCATGTTTAGTACTAGCCCCCAGGGGTCAAATGTATTTCGCCATGTTTAGTACTAGCCCCCAGGGGGTCAAATGTATTTCACCATGTTTAATACTAGCCCCCGGGGGTCAAATGTATTTCGCCATGTTTAGTACTAGCCCCTTGGGGATCAAATGTCCCAAAGTGCATTTCGCTATCTGCCTGTAACATATGTACAGTGTAGACAGATTACCCTTAAAATGTGAGATTATTGTAATATAAGAACCTTTTCCTTATAATGAATATTATGATTGTAGAGTATTTACACCGTCAAAATCTTGGCCATATAAAACTTTCGACTTGCCGGTGAAAGTGACGCCAGTATATGAGAAGGTACCCCTTACATTCCTTTTACTGTGCCTCCTTTCATAGTCTCTTTCTTCCATCTTACTTTCCACTCTCTCCTAACAGTTGATTCATAGTGCAACTGCAAAAGGTTTAACTGTCAATTTCCGTCTCTGTGCTGAATGACCTCGTAGGTCCCAGCGCTTGACCTTCGGCCTACATTGTACATTCTATACAAACCTTACTGTAATAATGACTGGAGTTGGGGATGAATATAGATATTCAGCATCTTTACTATCAGTGAGATATTTCTTGACAGACTTCTTTCTTTATCTCTCAAATCAATTGAACAGATAAGATTATGATAAAAAGAAACGAACCACTTGTCATATTGCCTACTGGAAGAAAGCGGGTTGGTAAATACCAAAATTTGAATGAATGATTCTGGAGATGCAGGGAAAAGCCAAGAGTCATGGAGTGGTTTGGACATGGTGAGAGAACGGGGAAAAAAGTGCTGATAAAGAATCTCAAAGACTAGATGAAGGAGAGATGAAGATGAGCGTGGGACTGAAAATATTGGAATTAAAGTTCTAGTGGGGGTACCAAACTTTGTATATCATATTACCTCTACAGCAGTGGTTCTCAACCAAGAGGAAATCACCCTTGGGGGGGAATTTCAGGGAGGGAGGGGAATTGTGACCACAGATTGGCAGGCTCAAACTGCTTCTATGACCACACAAAACGCAGTGTGTGTGCATCGGTCTGCACTACACCAATGAGTGAAGCGTATGAAAATACTTTATGTCACTCAATTTTCGATTTTTAGTTTTTTGTAAAAGAAAACTATTGTGTCGGCTTTGTCCGTCCGCACTTTTTCTGTCCGCACTTTTTTCTGTCCGCACTTTTTCTCTCCGCCCTCAGATCTTAAAAACCATTGAGGCCAGAAGGTTGCAGATTGGTATGTTGATCATCCACCGTCCAATCATCAAACATACAAAATTGCAGCCCTCTAGCCTCAGTAGTTCTTATTTTATTTAAGGTTAAAGTTAGCCATAATCGTGCATCAGGCAACGATATAGCCCAGGCCACCACGGGGCGGTGGTTAAAGTTTCATGGGCCGCGGCTCAATTATTCAAGTGAGAAGGGAGCTGTGATGATTGCTATTTTTTTCCACGTCTATTAGCCGGAACAGTGTAGGTGTGTATGTGTACATGTATGTACGTGTGTGTATTTGCCTGTCAAAGAAATACCAAAAGTCTGCTTCATAGATATGTCATATCTATTAGAAAGTCGATTTTCCTGCCTTGATTTCCTACCGTTTAAAATGAATATACTGTAGACTTCAGTGACCTAAAACACACACACGCACAAAACACAGCGAAAAAGCAGTAGAAAATATTGCGCAGTCACGACAGAGTGACATAACAGGGTCATGTTTGCATACGTATATATATATTTTTATATATATATATCCTTGGCGTCGAATTTTGGAGGATAGGGGCCTCTTTATTGTGGTCGAGTGGCCGGGCAATGATGTAACGTATATACCTCGCCTTTCCAGCGGATCGTCGCCACAGCATTCGCTCTGCCCTGTTGACTGGGTAGTGTGGGCGGGATTTGGTGTTGGGTCGGAGGAGATATTCTTCTTCTTCTTCTTCTGCAATTCTTGGGATTCGAGGATTCGAGTGTCGTGATTGGCTGGAGATTCTTCTTCTGCAATTCTTGGGATTCGAGTGTCGTGATTGGCTGGACGGAACGAGCTCTCATGGTGTAGCAAGGTTGTGGTATATCTGTTTATGTCTATTTTTTTTATTCTTATTTATTTATAATTGATCGGGGGTTCTCTTAGCATTTTGTTTATTGGCACTTTTGTGGTTTGAATGGTTGCATGTCTGCCTGCTTGCCTGTCCTTTTCTTTATAGGCTTATTGCCTATTTCTTTTACAGTTTAGTGTTGACCTTTGTTATTCTGACGCCAGTTTTATATGTATGTATGTATGTATGTATGTATGTATGTATGTATGTATGTATGTATGTATGTATGTATGCATATATATATATATATATATATATATATATATATATATATATATATATAGAGAGAGAGAGAGAGAGAGAGAGAGAGAGAGAGAGAGAGAGAGAGAGAGAGAGAGAGAGAGAGATTTGTACGGGTATCATTAGTTGTTATGCCATTAAGAGCCCTGATATTCCATGGTTATGATTAACTCTCAAATCAGGGCGAGTATGATAGACTGCAAGGTAGGTGTCGTTCTGATTCAATAGTCTTGCATTATTGACAGTTATTGGCTCACTTCCTGCCCCCGGCAAGCACGTCGCAGCGAATGGAACTACTACTTTCAAAAAGTATTGTCAGCCTTTAAAATAATTGCAAAGCGAGAATTCTTTCAACTTATATGTCCTGGCTGACTGACAAGTTCTTCAGCATAAGCTCTGTACTACCTTGGAGGCGACCCACACCAGAGCCACTGATAAACTTATGTGTCCTGGCTGACTGACAGGTCCTTAAGCTCTGTACTACCTTGGAGGCGACCCACACCAGAGCCACTGATAAACTTATGTGTCCTGGTTGACTGACAGGTCCTTCAGTATAAGCTCTGTACTACCTTGGAGGCGACCCACACCAGAGCCACTGATAAACCTATGTGTCCTGGCTGACTGACAGGTCCTTCAGTATAAGCTCTGTACTACCTTGAGGCGACCCACACCAGAGCCACTGATAAACTTATGTGTCCTGGCTGACTGACAGGTCCTTCAGTATAAGCTCTGTACTACCTTGGAGGCGACCCACACCAGAGCCACTGATAAACTTATGTGTCCTGGCTGACTGACAGGTCCTTCAGTATAAGCTCTGTACTACCTTGGAGGCGACCCACACCAGAACCACTGTCTTAGTGGGCTTCATCCTGCCATGCAGGTTGTTCTTCAGGATAGCATTGTGGGACCTTTGTTTGCAGTTGCTAGCTGGTCCACCGGTATGGTGGTTAGTGTTGTGGCATGCTGCTCAGATGTGCCGGGTTCGCATCTCCCCCAGGGTGATGAAAAATCACTGGCTCTGTATCATGATCAGTTACTGCTGTAGCGTGGGGTCTGCAGTGTAAGGTTGAAACCAGCATTCTTTGGAAGCTTAAAAAAATTTCAAGTCAGTGGCCCCTTTGTGTGCTTGTTCCATGTGAATAGGTTTCGTCTACTGAAATAATAAATAATAATACCAGCTATATGACTGCCGGCCCTGTGATTTCTCATACTGAACAGTGATGGTTGGTTAGTTATCTGATTTAGATGAAGCCGGCTTGTGCCAGCGTGGCCCCTTGCCCATAGGCAGCCTGTGAGTGTGGTGAGGAGTCAAGGGAAATTAGATACGTGGTGTAGACTTTTGGACTCGAGGCAGCCAACCGCATGATGAAAAATTTCGTGAGGGGGCCACCAATTTTCATATTATACATATGTATGTGTGTGTGTGTCTGTGTACAGATATTATTATTGTTACTATTATTATTATTTTCTCAAATTCTTATTATTTCTGTAATAGATTTTCAATTTTTTTCCCATTTTTATATTTCTCATTTATGTTATCTAAATCTTCGTTATCATCATTTTGTCATTATTTTCCATGGGGGGAGGGGCACGTGCCCAGGTTCGCTCCCCAGCCACCCCGCCCCCGATCGCTAGTGAGAGTGGGGACGGGTTTGAGTTGAGCTCTTATTGATTCACCATATATAATACCCTGCTCCCAGTAGTTAATTATTCAAACCATTCGGCCATAATTGACTCATGCTTTATTCAGAAAAGCTACGTTATTTAATTTTTGAAAGCCGCAGGAACTTCATTTTCATACAAAATCCCAATTTCATATGCAAAAAATAGCAGTACAAACTCAGTTTTTCAATCAGGAAAATTACGCTTGTTTTTCGTCCTCCGGGAAAATCGTACTTGTTTTTCCAAATCGCGCAAATTACTCAAACTTTAATATTTTATTTTGTGAACCATCACAGACTCAACTATCGTACCCATGAAAACTCAACAAAACGGTAGCGCCTTCAGTGCACCTCATGCGGTGCACTGTAGGCATTACTTATGGTTCTTTGCAGCATGCCTTCCCTAGGACCCTAGCTGCTGTAGCCTCTTTCGTTCCTTTTACTGTGCCTCCTTTCACATTCTCTTTCTCCTAATAATTGATTCATAGTGCAACTGCAAAGTTTCTCCTCCTGTTACGCCTTTCAAACCTTTTACAGTCAATTTCCGTTTCAGCGCTGAATGACCTCATAGGTGCCAGTACTTGGCCTTTGGCCGAAATTCAATTCAATTTATTTCAGTTCAGCTCTGTTATTCAATAACATCTAACTAATTTTATTATTTTTTTTTCGAGAAATCACACTCAAAGGTTTATTCAAAAAACTCCTCACACTCAGTTGTCTCATTCAAGAAATTTACCCAGAGTGAATATTATTTTCAAGGAAACCACGACGGTTCCAGTAATTTCCCTGATGAAGAAAATGACAGAATTCCAATATATTCTTAAGGAAACTGAATGCACGTGAATCACTTCATTAAGAGGATGAACAAATATGTGAAGGCAGTTTTTCGTTCGTTTTCCGTTCCAGACGTGGGATGGTGTCAGCTTCTAGACCTCACGCCAGAACTCAGTGAACAAGAGGAAGAGGAAGATGGGTCACACCAAGATCGAAGTCGAGCCGAATGAGAAGTGAGCACATATTCTGTTTGTTATTAAGTGACGTTAGGTCTAATACCTTGTTGTTTTGTGTGTGTCCTGTTTCGTTTGCTCCTGAGAAAGAAATCACATGCTCGCCGTCAATTCAGACCAAAATTGTTAGACTCAGCAGTGGTTCTCAACCAGGGGGGAATTGCAGAGATTCAGGGGGGGAATTGTGACCACAGATTGCAGGCTCAAACTGGCTGTAGGACCACACTAAACCCAGTGTGCATCGGTCTGCGCTACTGAGAGGTCATGCTGAGCTTTCTCTCCGCTAGCTTGTGTTTGTGTTAGTATTTTGTCGCATATTATTTGGAATGCACCTTTTGAGGCAGACAGGGTGGGGGTGTGAAATGACATTCTGACATATGGTGAAAGGGTACATTTGCCAAAAAAGTTTGAGGACCACTGTTAGAGTATGAATGAGTCTTCGTGTGCAAAACTTCCTCAACATCAGTTGCTTTATGTATCTACTTGTGAAGCTCACCTGTAGTGTGTCAGACACCCCTTCACACACACACTGCACTGTTCACCTGTAGTCTTGCATGCGCTCTTGCTCTTCATGTATATCAAGGCCCTTCCTTTCCATTGGCTCTTGTATACCATCTCTCCATGCAGTATTTTTTAGTGCTTCCATCCTTGGTCTCTGAACATTTTCGAATAAAGCTCTTCTTTCATTTATATTAATCCTCACCACCTATCACCAGTTCTGTTATTCTTTGCAATATGCTCTATGCAACGTTTTTATTTTTCTGTAAAATAAAACTATTGAGATGGCTATTTGTCTGTCCGTCCACACTTTTTCTCTCCGCCCTCAGATCTTGAAAACTCCTGAGGCTAGGAGGCTGCAAATTGGTATGTTGATCATCCACCCTCTAATCATCAAACATACCAAACTGCAGCCCTCTAGCTTTGGTAGTTTTGATTTTATTTAAGGTTAAAGTTAAGGTTAAAGTCATGTGTCTGGCACCACTATAGGTACCAACAACACAGGCCACCAATGGGCCGTGGCTGAAAGTTTCATACAGCAATATATACTGTACAGAAAACTTGATTGTGCCAATAAACCTTGGCACATTTTTTACTTGTTTCTTTCATTTACATTCAACATCTGCATTTCACTTCCAAAAAGGGGTAGTTGGCTCAACAATCCTTTCATACATTCTCACTTTGGCTTCAGTAGACACTTCAAGTCTCATTTTCCTATATTCTGCACTCACCCTTCGCCTTTCTATATTCAGCACTCACCCTTTGCTTTCCTATATTCTGCACTCACCCTTTGCCTTCCTATATTCTGCACTCACCCTTTGCCTTCCTATATTCTGCACTCACCCTTTGCCTTCCTATATTCTGCACTCACCCTTTGCCTTCCTATATTCTGCACTCACCCTTTGCCTTCCTGTATTCTGTACTCACCCTTTACCATTCTTGGCTCACCTATTCTGTGATGCAGCTCCTATCTCATCCTGCCGTCAGCTACTCCTGAGTACCTACTTTATGAACCACTTTTATTACTTCACCATCCCATGTAATGCCTTGCTATCATTTCCTTCGGGGTCAGAGCTCACTCTGCCAACCTCCTCTCTACTTCTAACTCATTTCCTCGGCCCTGGGCTACACGCAGGCACTGGGTTGGGTCGTCCTATACTGCCCTAAAATGGAAAACTACAGTATCTGCAAAATTTTAGAAATTGAGATATGCCACCTATTGGGCTCATGAAACACTAATACACAAGTCACTGCAGCATCAGAATGATTCTTCAATGGCTTCCACTAGTATTTAGGGGGTCCCATTTGCAGTATCTTCGAAATCAGCAGTAAGGCAAGGGAGTATCGACTATTTTTCTCAGCTTTGTATTTTTGCAGATACTGCAGTCTTCCATTTTAGGGCAGTATAGACCTGGGCAACTAAAACGAATCCCTCCTACTTTCAGAAACGTCAACAAACTGGAGAATGGCGTCGAGGCGTCCAAGGATAAAGACAGTGGAGAGGAGAAGAAGGAGCATGAACTGCCGCCAGTGCCCGTGTTTGCTTTGGTGAGGAAGATCAATCTTTCTGTCGCCCCTTTGGGCAGTTTCTCTCTGCTTTTCATTTGTGCTTGAACAGTTGGCTGTTATCAGCAGTCGTTCTGATTAGTATGTTCGTGATCTTGGATGGAAATTGAGTAAACACCTGAATATTTTTCTTGACACTAGAAGGTGCCAAAAGTTTTCTCCATTAGTCCAATACTGATGAACCACTTTGTTTTCCTCATGCTGTTGAAGACAAAAACATAACATCTAATTTCATTCATGATATAACAGCGCAAAGAAAATTTTCTTGAATCTGGTTTAAAAAATGTCAAAGGAAACCTAACCACAATTGCTCATATTCTAGAACAGTGGTTCTCAACCAAGCCCAGCAGGACATCTCAGTAGTGCAAGCCGATACATGCTGCGTTCTATGTGGTCCTAGACCCAGTTTGAGCCTGCCAATCTGTGGTCACAATTCCGCCCCTGCAACTCTGAAATTCCCCTCCTCCCCAAGTTGAGAACCACTGCTCTAGAAGTTTAAAAGAAATTTTCTCTGGCACCATCCAACACACAATAAATCCTCTCCATCCCACTGCAGTTCAGGTACGCCACGGCCTTCGAGAAGTTCCTCATCTTCATCGGTCTTCTGGCTGCCCTCCTCAGCGCCTCCTGCCTGCCAATCATGTTCATCCTCTTCGGCAACGTCACAGATGCCTTTGTTTACAATGCAATGCAGACGACAATCCACCCTAACATGACACAGTTCATCGAGGGACTTCCGTTTTTCAACAGATCAAATCAGTTGAGTGTCTTTTAGCTTTCCTAATGACTCGTTCGCTCTGATGGTTCTCTCTGGTTCCATTTGGCTCATCACAAGCCTCAGTAAAGATTGGATTGCTATTACTGTGACAGGGATCTTTCCTAGACCAGTGACCCCCAAGGGTTTTCAGAGGTCGTTATCTAGGGTTAATATTTCTTGGGGGTCATTATCTTTATGATATTTACAGTCTTAACAAAAGGGTTGTTATCTATGGACAGTATTTCTTGGGGGTCATTATCTTTAAGATAATTACATTCTTTTGTTTACACAAGGGGCTTGTACTAAACGCGCTGCAAAGGTGGATACATAAAGGGTTAAAACCCTTGGGGGTCACTATCTAGGAAAGATCCCTGCAGTGATTTCATCTTAGCCTGGTGCTGTCCATCTCCCACATTTCTTTATGACTGCTTCCACTCTAAAAATCGTGCATTCATGGATACGTACATTCAAGTCTCCTTCAGCTTCTGGTACATCAGTCAAAGCATCTCCCTCATATCTTGTGTTACTGTTGATAGGGTCTTGGCAAGAGAATTTGCATTACATAGTGGGGTACTGCAAGGGAATGTTACTTCTCCTGAGCCGTTTGCCCTTCTGATAGCTTTTGCAATTAGAAAAGTATTCGGAGGCGGAGGAGGTTTAGATTGTGCTAATGGTAGGAAGTTGACAGACTTAATATTTGCAGATGATGTCTGTTTTGATTAGCAAGAGACTGCGAGAGTTACAAAGCATCATATATCTTTAAATATCCAGAGAGATTGGACTCAAAATAAATCTAAGAAAAACAGATGTTTTGAGGAAAGAATATTCTCAAAGGGATGAAATGACATCAGATAGGGAAAGGTGGTCGAAATATCAAAGAAAGTGCAGGGGTTGGGGACTGAGATGGTACAGACACCTACTGGGAAGGGAGGAGGACCATATTGGAACGCATGCTTTAGAGACGGAAGTGCGGGGAAGAAGAAGACGAGGAAGACCAAGAGGAGATGGAGACACTGTGTGAGGGAGGACTTGAGAGAGAAGGGACTTGACGAAGCAGAAGCGCACCACATAAGTAGATGGAAGTAGCTTGTCCAAAATGGCGACCCCGTATAGAAACGGGACTATGCTGAGAAGAAGAAGACTGTGTAAGATGCCATGATAATATATATATGTATATATATATATATATATATATATATATATATATATATATATATATATATATATATATATATATATATATATATATATATATATATATATATATATATAATATATATATATATATATATATATATATATATATATATATATATATATATATATATATATATATATGAATCAATTAAACATTCTTTGCAGGACGAATGACGACTTCTTCCACGAAGTGGTCACGTTCGGCAGGGCACCATAGGTATAGGGCAGGACTCATGGTGTTTTGGGTATATCTTCGTGACTACCTTAAACTACGCAGCCGAAGGACAGGTAAGTTACACTCGTTTCCCTTGTTGGCAACCAGGCCTCATTAAGACCCATTCCCTCTCATACCAGACAGCAAAAGTTTGTGGAAATTAGGTGGTGGTGAGGGAATGCAGGCCTTGTGTGCTCCACTACACTTTGTATCTGAATAGTACAGGTGTAGGATAGTATCTCACGGGAGAATGAGAATAGATTAACTGTGAAAAATCATTATTTGTCAAATATTTTAGATGAGCTCGTTGGCACACGCTGCATGCGCTGGAACCCGGCGCTGCTGTCTCCCCTACTCTCCCAATCCCCTACTATCCCACCCCCACCCGGGGTGGACAAACAGGTTTGCAGGAGGAGGGTGGATGTGTCATGTCTCCTCTACCCTCCTGATCCCCTACCTACCCCGCCCCCACCCGGGGCGGACAAAAAAGAAAGATCCACTCGGATTTTATTATTATAGATAGATTTTGGGATTCCTCAGCTTTGGCTGATCTTTTCAAACTCCAGTCGCTCATGATAGTGAATTTCATCTATAATAATAAAATCCGAGTGGACCTTTCTTGTTTCCCGGGATAGGTAGGGGAGACGACATGCAGCGCCGGGTTCCAGCGCAGCGTATCGCGTGCCACCAAGTTCGTTTTTAAATAATGATGAATTGTTTTCATTTTCATTAACATTATTATATTATGACTTGTTATTTCACAGGTGTACAGACTTCGAGGAATGTTCCTACACAGCATCTTAAGGCAGGAGATCGGCTGGTTCGACACCCACCAGACAAACGACTTTGCGAGCAGAGTCACAGAGTGAGTTGCTACGGCGGGAGGAGTGGCAGTGTCCGCCTGAACTGGGGTGCATAAGCCCCAGAAGTCTCTGTGGTGCCGTATTCTGATACCTTGTAGGATTAGCAGTAATGAAAACCCGGATCTTTCCTAGATAGTGACCCCGAGGGTTTTTGGGGGTCGTTATCTAGGACTAATATTTCTTGGGGGTCATTATCTTTATGATATTTACAGGGATCTTTCCTAGATAGTGACCCTAAGGGTTTTTGGGGGTCGTTATCTAGGACTAATATTTCTTGGGGGGTCATTATCTTCATGATATTTACAGGGATCTTTCCTGGATAGTGACCCCAAGGTTTTTTGGGGGTTGTTATCTAGGACTAATATTTCTTGGGGGGTCATTATCTTCATGATATTTACAGGGATCTTTCCTAGATAGTGACCCCAAGGGTTTTTGGGGATTGTTATCTAGGACTAATATTTCTTGGGGGTCATTATCTTTATGATATTTACAGGGATCTTTCCTAGATAGTGACCCCAAGGGTTTTTGGGGTCGTTATCTAGGACTAATATTTCTTGAGGGTCATTATCTTTATGATATTTACAATTTTTGTTTATGTTTTTACGGCACTCCCCAGCGGGCTTGTACTAAACATGCCGCAAAGGTGGATACATACCAGGTTAAAACCCTTGAGGGTCACTATCTAGGAAAGATCCTTAAACCCTAAAGATTTGCCCAGATTGTTGGATAGCATATTTCAACTGGCCTCACATCTGCAGGGTCCTTTCTCGGTGGCGGTCCTTAAGTAATGGCAGTGAATAAGAAAACCAATGTTGACCTTTGGACTGATCCCATCAACCGAGATGCAGCCTAAATAAGGATATTTACTCTTTACTAAGGATCACACTGGTACAGAAGTAGTAGGAAGATATTATTATTATTATTATTATTATTATTATTATTATTATTATTATTATTATTATTATTATTATTATTAAAAAATACTCATAGTAGTATGAATCTTGATATGGAGAAATAGATCTACAGTCATGTAAATGTACATATATCTAAAGATAAATCTGTACAGAAATGGAACACATTTTAGGGACTCAGACAGCCATTTTGATTTATTTTAATCTTTTTAAAGGAAAATGTCAGTAGTATTCTGGTTTAGGGGTTAGGTTATATCGGCTGAGATTCTTCATAAAACCAAAATCAAGTTTATAAAAAAAAATCAAAGATGGATGATTGCCAGCCATTTTGAGAAAAATCATGAATGGCTGACTCATTGGCATGTTGATTGAAGCATTATAGTTTCATTCCAGCATCAGCAATCCTGCTTCAGGTTAATTAGAAAAAATGAAGAATTCCTTTATGGTAAGCGGAAGGTCATTATAGGAGAAAATCTGTCAGCTTGGCGGTAGAACCAGCTTTGAACTGTCGTCACAGGGTTTCAAATCCAGCCTAACCAAAAATCATCGAGCTGGAACAAACAGAGAGCCATTTTGAAAAATGGCAACATCTGACTGGCATTCAATTTAATTAGAATTTCAAGAGTCACATCAGCCTCATTATTTTAAAATCGCTATGCGGGAATCGTTGAGATGATGAACTGGTCGCCATTTTGGTAAAATTCGAAGATGGAAAATGGAAATCATGTTAAGAGTTTCTTGCATCAAGATTTGTAAAGGTTGTTATTGATATTATGATTGTTGTTATGTTATTATTTTCCCAGAGACCTGAACAAGCTGCAGGAAGGCATTGGGGAGAAGATCGGCATGTTCACATTCTTCATGAGCACGTTTCTCATCTGCATCGTCAACGCCTTCGTCCACGGATGGCTCCTGACACTCATCATCATCTCAGTGTTCCCTGTTCTTGGCATTTCCACGGGCATTATTGCCAAGGTAACAACTCTGCTGATCTATCTGTTGACTCAGTTTAAGTGGTGCACCTTTCTGTTGACGCAATTTGAAGTGTTGCACCTTTCTGTTGACTCAATTTAAAGTGTTGCACCTTTCTGTTGACTTAATTTGAAGTGTTGCACCTTTCTGTTGACTCAATTTGAAGTGTTTCACCTTTCTGTTGACTCAGTTTGAAGTGTTGCACCTTTCTGTTGACTCAACATGGAGTGTTGCACCTTCCTGTTGACTCAATTTGGTGTTGCACCTTTCTGTTGACTCAATTTGAAGTGTTGCACCTTTCTGTTGACTCAACTTGGAGTGTTGCACCTTTCTGTTGACTCAATTTGAAGTGTTGCACCTTTCTGTTGACTCATTTTGAAGTGTTGCACCTTTCTGTTGACTTAATTTGAAGTGTTGCACCTTTCTGTTGACTCAATTTGAAGTGTTGCACCTTTCTGTTGACTCAATTTGAAGTGTTGCACCTTTCTGTTGACTCAACTTGGAGTGTTGCACCTTTCTGTTGGCTCAATTTGAAGTGTTGCACTATGAGAGAAACTGATAGCATGTAATAGCGTAAGCGTGAGCCTCTTACGAGACAAATGCTGCTTCCTCCTTCACAGGCTCAGTCCAAACTGTCCAGCCTTGAGATGAAGGAGTACGCCAGGGCAGGCAGCATCGCTGAGGAAGTCCTCTCGGCTATCAGGACAGTCGTGGCTTTTGGCGGTGAAGCCAAAGAAGTGGAGAGGTAAGCCAAGATCTCTGTTTTCATCATAGGTGATCATTTGACATCTTAGGCGAATAGCTTTGATCAACCAGGTCACACCTTTCCCCACATTGCATATGCATTCTGGATAATTTGTATTCCTCTTAACCTGTTCTCCTAACTTATTTCTTGTCTTAAATAACCTTTCACCCTTCCCTAATCTTTTACCTTTTTCTTCGGGCCTGGGCTAGTTAAAGCATTAGATTGCAATCCCATTGCTAAAAGATATAAGACTCTTGACTCTTGTTTCTGTTTCTCAAGTGCACAAGCGAGCCTTATTTTAATTATTCTAATTAAGTATTATTCAGATATGCACACTACACACATTAGCATTTGGTAACTCACTGTAACTTAGTGTTGAATATGAAGGCTACTTAAGATATGGTTAGACCAATTTGGCTAGCTGAGGTGAGGTTAAGCTAGGTCATGTTATCTTGGAAGGCAAGATGAGCAGTATGTCCTCATCAAATGAAGGTCCCTTCTGCAAGCGATCCACGCTCAGCATTAATTATACATGCGTCTGTGCCTCTGTTGACACCCAGATTTAACAACAACCTGATCTACGCCAAGAACGCCGGTGTGAAGCGGGGCCTTGTGACTGGCATAGGCATGGGCCTGATGTGGTTCATCATCTACGCAGCCTACGCTCTGGCCTTCTACTACGGAACAGGCCTCATCATCGATTCCCGCCCCCCAAATGGCGATGGGTCCTTCGAGCCCTCCAATCTCATCATCGTAAGTTGGCTCTGTTATTTCTGTACAAGACCAGAACTAGTATACTGACCATGATGAATTTTAATTTGCAATAAGTGTGGAACATATCAGGCGTGTGAATACCACAGGACAATGGGTGAGGCATCTGTACTGTGTTCTTGCCTTAGTTTAGGTAGACAGTGACAATACAACAGGTTCCTGTAGATCAAGATAGGTACCATTAGGAGGCATGAGGTGTGTTGTATCCATGTATCAGACCTCAGTGCTAGTAGGGAAAGTTAGTTCAGGAAATTAAGAATAAGAGTAATTGGCCCCTCGGTCGAGTAGTCCAGTGGCCAAAATATCACGGCTTTGTGTAGCATTTCAAAATGTGCAGAGCCCTGAAAAAAGCTTGGTGCCCTGAATTGTCAGAGAATTTACTTTTCTGCTTGGTTTTATTTATCAGTTGTTTGTATGTGTGTGTGATTGTTTAGAGGTGAAAAAGAACAGGAGTGATGAACTTTTTCATGAATTTTTTTCAGTGTACACAAAGTGCTTAAGCATTAAATATTGATAAGATTACTCTAAGAATTAATTCGGGTCAGAAAAATTCAGGCAAAGTCATATTAAGATAGTTATGTAAGGTCAAGTTAGGTTGTATTTGGTCAGGTCAGATCTGGTTAACTAACCTAAGGTTAAGTTCGATAAAGTTGTTTTGGTAAGTACAGACCCTGTGTCCCCTGAAATCCAGTTGACCCAATGAATGTTTCTCTTGTAGGTGTTCTTCAGTGTCTTGATGGGTGCAATGAACGTTGGACAATCTGCACCATACGTCGAAGCCTTCAACGTAGCGCGGGGAGCAGCTGCAACTATTTTCGACATTGTTGAGAGGAAATCAGCAATAGACCCAACTAGCAAGGAAGGAAAGAAACCAGCTTCAGTCGCTGGGACTATCGGTAGGTGACAGAATAATTCACACTTTTCGTTTGTGTTCCGTGATGACACGGTAAGCTAACTTTTGACACTGTCAACTTTCAGAACTAGTACCAGACACTTGGAAACTACTAGTAGGCCTTAGATGAGAAGATGAACTTAGTTTTGAAGTCCTAGTGACAGTCACTCAAAATCTATGGTTAAAACTTCGAGGAGTGTACAGTGCCTAAAAGTTAGATAAACATTTTCTCCCATTTTTTCCTGATTTAGGGAAGTGATAACAAGAAGATTAATGTCTTTAAATATAATTTTATTGGCCTCAAAATGTCTACACTTGGAGATAATGTCGAGTCCTCTAAACCACCCAGCATTTTAGTCATGCCTTCATGAGAAATCCGATTTTAGAGGTCAATTATCACTACCAGAGCCTTTTGGATCCTGAATACTGCTCTGGGGAGTTTCAGAACCTAGATACCATTTTTCATAGAAAAATTGGAGCTTTCCTAGATAGTGACCCCCACGGATTTTAACCCAGTATGTATCCACCTTTGCGGCCTGCTTAGTACAAGCCCATTGGGGATTACCGTAAAAACATAAACAAAAGAGTAATATCATAAAGATAATGACCCCAAGAAATATTAGTCCTGGATAACGACCTCAAAAATCCTTGGGAGTCACCATTTAGGAAAGGTCAGAAAAATTTTATTTTCCTCACTTGCTTAATTACAGAGAAACGGTGTTCTCTCAAAGCCATTATTACTTCCATCCAACAGAGATGAAAAACATCATCTTCAATTACCCTTCAAGGCCAGACGTACCCATCCTGCAAGGCGCCTCTTTCAACGTGGAGCCAGGGCAAACGGTGGCATTGGTCGGAGCGTCTGGCTGTGGCAAATCGACCTGCATCCAGCTGATACAACGATTCTATGACCCTCTCTCGGGAACTGTGAGTGGGATGGATAACAGAAGTTCTGGTTTTTTTCTTTGCAGAACACTACTTGTTGTTTTGAGGTTTCATTGGCTTTATGCATGGGGGCTCTTTTCCTAAGGCTAGCTGGGATATATACATTAGCTCCAAAAGTGAGATAGACCTGCCTCTGAAAGGAGGAAAGTTTAAGAGTCAGGGAAAAGAGGAGCGGGGAGGGAATTTTAAAGCCTGACAAATCCACTTTCTCCAACCGCAGGTCTTACTGGACGGGGAGGACATCCGCCAGCTCAACATTGGCTGGCTGAGGGACCAGATCGGCGTCGTGGGGCAGGAGCCGGTTCTCTTCGCCACCACCATAGCGGAAAACATACGCCTCGGCTGCACCACCGCCTCCATGGAGGACATCGAGGCGGCTGCCAAAGAAGCCAACGCTCACAACTTCATCATGAAGCTTCCAAAGGTCAAGGTTTTCTCAGTTTTCCCCTGTGAAGTGTGACTTGAATTTAGGCTAAGGACCGTTGGGGTGGGTGGCCTCAAACCTAGTCTGACCCTCAATAAAGGAAGCCTCTGTAATACATGACTGACAAAACTGAAATGATTTAAGGTTCCTGATTTCTTTCACATATTGAATTTCATTTTAAGTGCCTTACACGCATATTGATTAAATAGTACTTCCATTGGCCTTTATCGGTGCAGGTAGAATTTTTTTTAAGGTTTACAACATTTTCAAGTGTAGTTCTTGCTTCCAAGCAGTTTATCAGTGCTTGTATAAAGGCTTCTTGTCTGGTTAACAGGTTGCTTTGCAACAATACTTAAGTGTAACAGTTTTCAAGTGTAAACTGGTGTTTCCATATTCTTTTCATCAGTGTACTAGGAGTTTTTACCAGGTTTATTTATAGGCTGCATTATAACACCTCACGAGAGTGACCCTCGTTTCATTTGCTCTCCAGAAATACGAGACGAACGTTGGCGAGAGAGGTGCTCAGATGTCAGGCGGCCAGAAGCAGCGTATCGCCATAGCCAGGGCGTTGGTGAAGCAGCCACGAGTCCTGTTGTTGGACGAAGCCACCTCGGCCTTGGACAACCAGAGTGAAGCCATTGTGCAAAAGGCTTTGGACAAGGTTGTTCTTGATTTACTTTAATAAAATTTTGACTATTTAATAATCAACACAACAGTATTATAAGTGGATTAAGATGTCCACAAGCGATATATGTAACCATATAGGTCTACAAGTTATTGCACAGTGTAGCTTTCACCAACCTGAACACTAGATACTATAATCTGACAAAAGCTGCCTCGTACAATAATGTATACATATTCACATATAAACTTGCATTCATATCATAATTACACTTTAGTGAAGGCATCCAGTATGAGTATATTACTATAGCTATACTGTGATTTTAGCATATTGTACCAGTCGCCTCTCTCTGGCGTCTGCAGATTTGCATTGTTCCACTCCTTGAGTATGAATACCTGTCAACTGCATTCCTTGACAAAATCATACTAGCCTTCACAAAAGATAATAATCTTTACAGTCTTAATAAGAGAAAAGATAACTGGCTAAGGTTTAGGACTTGCACTATAGTGGGATTGTGTGTTTGTTGTTCATATTAGGTGCATTTTAAGTTTTCGGTGTTCCTGACAGTGTCATTCACAGACTATGGAGATCATTCAAATGGTCAGCACAGAATAAACAGATCTTAGGCATCGCTCTCCACGAAGATGTTGCTCGGAAGGAGGTGTATCTAGTTACTGTGCGATAAATCAACCAACCACATTCCTCCAATCTTGAGCTCACTTGGCCCGATCTAATGTGCCTGTCGTGTTAGATTAAGCAACGTATAGGTGTACAGGGGCCTTTGCTCCTTGCAATAATCCTTTTGGCACTGTGCTGGCTTTTACTGTCTTGGGTGAGAGCCCCTGCTGGCAGAGTCTTGACTTAGGATGACTGTTTTTGTTTTTATTTTAAGATGAAATGACCAGTGTGAGTTTTTATAAGGCCTGTATTATGTTGGATATGATAAGTACAATAAGCTTAGACAAGATTATTATAGTAATATAGGTATTATTTGGTTAAGCAAGGTAAGATAAGCTTACGCCACAATTTATCATATGATTAGGCAATTTCGAGGGAAGTTAAGATTACATTAGGTAGGTAGACGTAATGTTAGGTAAGTTAGATTAAGGTGAGATAAGATTAGGTAAAGTTAGTTACATACAGGGAGTTATGATAAAGTTTGGTGAAAATGAGATAAGTATACATACGCCTACTTCTTCCTACATGATTCCCCTCATCTTCCAAAAATGCACTCAGCCCATTGACTCGAGTCCTTCTCCCCTCACAGGTACGGAAGGGTCGCACGACAATAGTGGTAGCCCACCGTCTCTCGACCATCAAGACAGCCGACAAAATCGTCGTCTTCAACGAAGGAAGAATTGTAGAGAAAGGAACACACGAAGAATTGATGGCACTGAAAAGTAACTACTACAATCTAGTTATGGCACAGATTGGCCCAGCGGAATTACAAAACCCAAATGGTAAGTTTTGAAATCATTCTCTCCGCTCAATTCTAGAATGCCTGCTGCCACCTCTGTGTGAAAAACATGCATGCAATTAAGCGCACATATGTATGAAGGAATGTATTCTTCACTTTGCATACTATTTTACTTGTTACTTATCTGCACTTAGGATGGTCCACACAAGGTACTCAACTCTGATTCTTCCTCGCAGACATGAAATACGCTGACGACACCAGCCTCAACAACCTACCTGACGTCACGAGTATTGCTGACCTAACTCAAGACATCATGGATGACCTGACCACTATGTCACCAGCTACACTCACTCGGTCACCCTCTGCCAGACTATCCCTCAGGCGTCGCAGGGCGTCGTCAGTCAAATCAGTCAAGTCGATTAGATCCGCCAAGGGCGTGGTTGAGGAACCAAAGGTGATTTTCATGAGTTTATTGTCAAGAGGTAGAATGGTGTGAAATGCCTGGGTGAAGCTTAGAATGCCCTTTCAGTTCCTCTTTACCGACGAGTTTTGGGCATTTGCTTTTTCTTTAATTTTCCCCTCTCTTTCTCTGATAATCCCAAGATGTGGGTGTGTGGTTCCTTTCAAAGCTTAACCTTTTTCTTTTACCCTTCTTAGTTCTTCTCTTCTGATGGTCTTAGAATCTATAGATAAGGGCATTTGAGTGCCTATCTTATCGCCTTGTGCATTCTTAAAATGCCTTTAGAAGTAAGAGAAGGAAAGAGAATAAAATGTAGTAGAAGATGAATGGAATGGAGCAGCCCCATTTGCTTTTTTTGCTTAGTAAATTATAATAGAAATATAGATATAAGGTAGTCCCTGGGTTACGGTTGTCTCGACCCACAGCGTTCCGTACTTACGGCGCTTTTTCAAATATATTCATCAAACAATTGGTTCTAGGTTATGGCGCCATAACTAGGATTGTGACACCTAAGTAAAGTCTCTCTCTCTCTCTCTCTCTCTCTCTCTCTCTCTCTCTCTCTCTCTCTCTCTCTCTCTCTCTCTCTCTCTCTCTCTCTCTCTCTCTCATTTTTATACATTTTTCTTACGAGGTATATGGAAATTTTCCTCAGACAAAATAAGCTAAATTTTGGGAAACATTTTCCAGACAAAATCTACATTAACTCAGTGGGTAGTTGACTTGAACAAACCATATCAGACAAAATGACCAGTAGCTATACGTGCTAGATTTCATTGCACCTTCTTAGATATTTTGTAGCTTTGTAAGAGAGAGAGAGAGAGAGAGAGAGAGAGAGAGAGAGAGAGAGAGAGAGAGAGAGAGAGAGTGTGTGTGTGTATACAATTTGGACCAAAGGCAAAACGCTGGAACCTATGAGGTCATTTAGCGCTGAAAGGGAAATTGAGAATAAAAGGTTGCAAAGGTGTAACTGAAGGAAAACCTCACAGTTGCATTATGAAACAATTGTTAGAAGAGGGAGGAAAGTAAGATGGAAGAAAGAATTTGAATGGAGGTACAGTAAAATGAATGAAAGGGGTTGCAGCTATGGGACTAAGGGACCCTGCAAAGAGCCTCAAGCAATGCCTACAAAGCACCGTGTGAGGTGCACTGACAGCACTACCCCAGTACAGGGTGTAACTTTGTATGTAACTGAATTTCAGACAACCATTTCAGACTAATTAGCTTTGGATACACAGGTTCTATGAGGAGTTCTTCAGGCAATATGTCAATTAAATTCGTAAACATGGAATTTGAATTTCAGAGAACCGTGACAGAGTCATCAACTCTGAGAATTGAAACTGAGTTTCAGAGAGCGTTTTCACATTAAATATTCATTCTGTGCACATTGTTTTTCATGGAACTTTTTCTGACAGAATGTTCATTAACTCTGCATCTACCGAATTTTAGAGAACATTTTCTGATAAAATGTTTATTTACATTTCATGCACTGAATTTCATAAGACACTCTCTGACAAAATGGTAAGTCTGCATGTGCTGAATATTAGATGTCTTGTGACAAAATATTCATTAACTCTGTATCTATGGAATTTCAGAGAACATTTTCTGATAGAATGTCTACTTTTTGTGCAAATACTGAATATCAGAGACTGTTAGAGATTCCATATTATTGCACTTTGTAAAAACTGAATTTCAGAAAACCTTCTCATAATCAATATTATTATTTGAGTAGATGAAACCTATCCACATAGAACAATCACACCAAAGGGGCCATTGACTTGAAATTCTTTAAGCTTCCAAAAAATGTTGGTTTCATAGCTCTGTATTTACTGAATTTCAGGAAGATGACGACTATCAGGAGGTATCTACTTTAAAAATCATGAAGCTGAATTCAACAGAATGGCCCTTCATGGTTGGGGGAGTTTTAGGAGCAGCCATACAGGGAACGACTCTTCCAATATACGCAATTCTCTTCGGTGAAGTTTTTGGAGTAAGTGTATGCTGTAGTTTGTTTTCTGTCATTTTGGTAAACAATTTTCAGATCATTCCTTGATAGTGACCCCCAAGGGTTTTAACCCAGTATGTATCCACCTTTGTAGCGTGTTTAGTACAAACCCGTTGCGGATGACTGTAAAAACGTAAACAAAAGACTTTGAATATCATAAAGATAATGACCCCAAGAAATATTAGCCCTAGATAACGACACCCGAAAACCCTTGAAGGTCACTATCCAGGAAAGATCCTGTAAATATAAAGATAATGACCCCCAAGAAATATTAGTCCTAGATAACAACCCCGCAAAAACCCTTGGGGGTCACTATCTAGGAAAGATCCTGTAAATATCTTAAAGATAATGACCCCCCCAAGAAATGTTAAGCCTAGATAACGACCCCCTGAAAACCCCTGGGGTCACTATCTAGAAAAGAACCCATTTTTTGCCCAGTATGTTGGCTCTTCAGGTTTCATTGTGGCCAATGACCACTCATACCAGATTCATAAGATCTGTAGTGAGTATCAAAGGAGTGAATTCAGAGTGATATTAGCTGTGACATTCAAAGGGGTGACATGAATAGTACATCACTAGTACATACAGAAATCCTCACAGAGCTAGCCTAACCTAGGGCCGTGTGTTCTACCTCACTGGGGACATTAACCACACACCCCTTTTACCTTGCCTAGACTTCATGTTTATCTTACCTAAAGGGATACATCTTAACCTATTATAACCTAACTTAATCTAGGGCACAGCATTCTACCTGACCAAGGGTTCAGGCCACTCAACCTTACACGGCTATGCTAGGTCTGTTGCTAACCAGAATTTTGGGAATTGGAAATGAATTCTATTTTTTATAGTATTTTTTGTTACTCATTTATGTCAGTTCCCAGAGCACAATTGTTTTCTAAACATTTATTAAGGATGAGGTTCTGATGTTCTAAACTTATGTGTATTTTCTGTAGAGATTCTGAGACCCAGCTTTGTGAAGTTTTGCTTAATACTGTGAAAACTTAAAAGATGAATCAAATTCATTTAAACTTCTGGATGTCTACAAAAATGCTTGTTTAAACTAAAATTATTGATAACATTTTCTTTTACAAACATAGTTCAAAATGTAGCTTTGTTTTGTGCAGTGAGTTATGATCTTTTTCTAAGTTTATGTATTGTTCATGTGGTCTACCTTAATTTATTCCCTCTTTTCTGAACATCAGAGTGTGAGCGCATAAACAATTGTCAGACATTATACCTCCAAGAATCACTGGTATTTGGACTTTCGTCTTAATCTGATCTTTATGACGACTTAGAAGAGAAACTTTGGTTTCTAGGACTTACAGTTGGTGAAAAATTTTAAGAACATAAATGGAGAATATGAGTATTCAGTGCCCATTTCTCAAAGTATCTATACAATATATGGTGCTACTTTAACTTGTCATCTACGCGTCACCTACTCCGAGATGCTAGTGCTAAACATGGCAGAAGCTCCTTGGGACGCTGTGTTTAGTACTAGCACCTCAGGAATCAAAGTATTATATACACCCATTTCTATATTGTTGGTCAACAAATTGTATTAATAAATGATATCTTCGTGCAGCCGCTTACTTCATGTTTACCATACGGTGTTTAGTACTAGCACCTCAGAGTAGGTGACGCATAGATAACAAGCCATAGTAGCACCCAATATATTTCATAATTGAACTAAAGATACAAGTTATAGAAAAAAATACTGTACAGTATACAGATATTTGAACTCCTAATTTATTAAAAGTTATCGCAGCATACCTTCACTGATCTGTTGCATATTATCCCGGGGGCGAAAACACTTATGTTTGGTGATAAAACATTCCACAATATGATTACAGCCACCGTAAGGGGCTAGTGCTGTCAGTGCACCTCACTTGGTGCACTGTAGGCATTACTTAAGGGTGTTTGCAGGGTCCCTTCGGCCCCTAGCTGCAACCACATTTGTTCCTTCTAATGTGCTTCTGCTCGTATTCTCTTTCTTCCATCTGACTTTCCACCCTCTCTAACAATTGTTTCATAGTGCAGCTGCTTTGAGGTTTTCCTCCTGCTACGTCTTTCAGACCTTCTTACTGTCAGTTTCCCTTTCAGCACTGAATGACCTCTTAGGTCCCAGCGCTTGGCCTTAGGCCTAAATTCTGTATTCTATTATATTCTACATGATTACAGCAGTGTCAGATTAACACGGTACTGAAAGACCATATGTGTACCTAGTACATCGATGCTTTTGTATGTTCAAAGACCATGAGTTTTTTATCATTTATGTGATCTGTAAGATTTGAAAATGTGTGCTTGAAATAGATTTTATGGTGTCGTTCTTGCCTAGATATTTTTAAATTCAATTTCTAGTGAGGAGGTCAGCCTAATACAGTTTCCTAGATTTCCACCCCGCCCCGCCTGCATTTTCTCGAGATGTAAGTGAGCACCAGGACCTTTCCCTGAAAAATGCGGGATGCCGTATCTTAAACCCTAACCATAGAATTTTCTTGAAAATAATCTCATTATGTTTCCCACACCCAAATTACTCTAGAGGTATGAATCTAACCTAACCTAGCCCAATCTAACCTAACCTAACCCAACCTAACTTAACCTAACCTAACCTAACCTAGGGAATGGCAAAAAAAAAAACCAGGGCTGGTGCAACAGTAGCATACATCTCAGGAATTTGCGCCCCGCCTCCTGCCCTTTTTCCCTGCCCCAGGGAGAAAACAAGAAAAAAGAAAAGTACAGGGAGAAGAACGCATTTCGAACTGTTTTGTTCAATTCCAGACTCTGTCAATCGTCGACGAAAAGGAGGCGAGGGCAGAGGCGAACTACTACGCTCTCCTGTTCCTCATCCTGGGAATCATCGCAGCTATATCTATGTTCTTCCAGGTAATACCTGTTATAGTGTTTATACATACATAAATACATACACACACACACACACACACACACACACAGCACATACAGCCACGAAGGAAAAGTGAAAGAACTTAGATGCTAAGTACTTTCATCTTGTTACCAAGACACGGTCACAGTACTTAGCATCTCAATTATTTCACTTTTCCTATATATATATATATATATATATATATATATATATATATATATATATATATATATATATACAGGTGGTTCGTTTACAATAAGAGGTGAACCTACTTGCTATATGCCTAGATAACAAGTTTAAGACTTCTTGTACCATTCATCTGCTGACAATGATAGGGTCAAGCATTCATTAGTCTCTAATGAGCAGAAGCAGTATTCCTTATTTTGTAAAAAAAAAAATAAAAGAATCATTGTCACGTTATGTCCTGAAGAGAACCCGTATTTACCCTTTCCATATAAAGGCGTACATGTTCGCCCTGTCTGGCGAGATCCTGACCTCCCGTCTACGGAAGCTGTCCTTCGCCTCGATGCTCCGTCAGGAGATGGGGTGGTTCGACCAGGAAAAGAACTCCGTCGGCTCCCTGTGCTCTCGGCTCTCTGGAGACGCCTCGGCTGTCCAAGGGGTAAGTGTCTGGAGCCAGTCTTAGTCTTATGCTGCAAGAGAAAAAATTCTACTTTCACAATCTCACTCTATGAAGAGTTCATGCAGTGCACTGCAGGCATTACTTAAAGGCTCTTTGCAGCGTGCCTTCCTTAGGGCCCCCTAGCTGCTGCAACCCCTTTCGTTCCTTTTACAGTACCTCTTTTCATATTCTCTCTTCTCTCTTGTTTTCCTCAACCCTCTCCTAACAATTGACTTACAGTGCAACTGCAAAAGGTTTTCCTCCTGTTACACCTTTCAAACCTTCTACTGTCAATTTCCGTTTCATCGCTGAATGACCTCATAGGTCCCAGCGCTTGGCCTTTGGCCTAAATTCTACATACAATTCATGCAATTCAATTCTATGGAGGATGTCTGTGGAGTTAGTCTCATGCTCCAAAATTATTATTATTATTATTATTATTATTATTATTATTATTATTATTATTATTATTATTATTATTATTATTATTATTATTATCTCAATAGATGAAACCTATTCACATGGAACAAGCACACCGAAGGGGCCACTGACATGAAATTCTTTAAGCTTCCAAAGAATGTTGGTTTCAGCCTCCCACAGCAGCAGACCCCCCCCACCCCCACGCAACACTGCAGCAGTGCTTCCAGATCAGTTTTCTGCCCTAAAATGGAAAACTGCAGAACTGCAGTATCTGCAAAATATTCGAAATTGAGACTTACCGCCTGTTGGGCTCGTGAAACACTAATACACAAGTGACTGCAGTTTCAGAATGATTCTTCTTCAATGCTTTCCACGAGTATTTAGGGGGTCCCATTTGCAGTATCTGCAAAATTAGTAGTAAGGCAAGGGAGTATCTACCATTTGTCTCAGTTTTATATTTTTGTAGATACTGCAGTCTTCCATTTTAGGGCAGTTTTATCTTTTCAGAGACATTGATAGTATCTTTAGGTGTCTTCTGGTTGTCTAGGGAGCAATTATGTGAGGATGCATTCACTGTTTTGCCAAGAGGATAATGATTCATTGATCATCTTGCTTGGAGAATAAGAGCGTGTATGGTTAATCTAGCGTCTCAAACTGAAAGTATCTGTAGCCAAACTTGTGGATGACGATGAACCTCGTCTGTGTTGTCTTATAATTTCGTATTCAGTTTGCCGTCGTCCAGGGGCACGTATGACATGCCCATTGTCCCCCGCACGAGCTTACTTCTACCTGTAGATGAATATTATTTTCATGACACGAGTATGGATGCCCATTCTTGTGCCCAAAGGTATATCCTAATTATGGAGTGAATGTGGTCAAGCTTTCTTTTCCCTTAGTACTCGTGGCCCATTCAAAACCAAATCCTGCAGACCAGGGCTATAGAAATGTGGGTTGGTGATATATTAGCTATACTTTATAGGTATTGGGGGATGGTTTTTAATTTTACATTGATTTATCATTATTTTTTCTTAATTATAATGTCCATTCTTGTATGGCAATCCAAATGACCGTGGCCTTGATAACAGGAAAATGGACCAGCAAGTGGAAAAGAAGGCAAACAATAATCAGCCTGCCCCCAGGGTGATGAAAAAATCACTGGCTCTGTATCATGATCAGTTACTGCTGCAGTGGGAGGGTGAAACCAACATTGGAAGCTTAGAGAATATTTCAAGTCAGTGGCCCCTTTGGTGTGCTTGTCCCATGTGGATAGGTTTCATCTACTGAAATGAATATAATAATAATAATGAATAACCTCTTGTGCTCCCCACAACACAAGGCTACAGGGTCACGCGTGGGTACAGTCGTCCAGGCTGTGTCGACGCTGGGCGTGAGCACAGGACTGGCTCTGTACTACGACTGGAGGCTGGGACTGGTGTCGTTCCCCTTCATCCCACTGACCCTGATCGCCGTCTACCTCCAGAGCAAGATCCTCATGGGTCAGAGCGTCACCGAGTCCAAAGTGCTCGAAGAGGCTGGGAAGGTAAGTCGGAGGTCACGAAGGGCGTTGAAACAAGTGACGTGAAATAAGAGGCCTCTAGAGTGAAATGATAAACATCCAAATTCATGAAATGGATCTTTCCTAGATAGTGACCCCCAAGAGTTTTAACCTGGTCATGTATCCACATTTGCAGCATGTTTAGTACAAGCCTGTTGGGGATGACCATAAAAACATAAACAAATTACTGTAAATACCATAAAGATAATGACCCCCAAGAAATATTAGTCCTAGATAACGACCCCCGAAGACCTTTGGGGGTCACTATTTAGGGAAGATCCGTAATCTGAATGTGAAATTTATATTATCCTTTAACTTCTTATCAAAAATTTTTATATTTTATTACCCAGATCGCCATCGATTCCATCACAAACATCCGCACAGTTGCCAGTCTGCACAAGGAGGAACACTTCTCCTCGGAGTATTCCCTCGCTCTTCTGGAGCCTCATAGGGAAGCTCTCAAGAAGTCACACTTGAGAGGTATGATTTTCGCATTCAGACAAAAAAACAGACCAATCAATCTTCTATTAGCTATTTTTTTCTGAGGGATAGAAGATGGCCAGCAGTCATATAATGAACAAAGGCATTTGACAGAGACACAACTAACCTAACGTAGCCTTACCCAACCTAACCTAACCTATCTTCATTTTACCGAACTTCACTTTATGCAATTAGCATAGAAATTTCGTAAAGAGAAAGAAAAAACAATGAGTCTGAATGTAGTGCTCCCTTATCTTATCATCGATTACTTTATATCTGTTTTGCTTTCAATAACAAGAATAATTACTGTATTACAATAATAAATATGGAGTCCCTGTCATATAGATATTTTGAAATATTGGCGCGACCAAGGCCAAGAGAAAGTGATGGTCTGCTCACTTCCCCCCCAGATCCCCCATGTAGGTGGAGGTTTGTCTACCTCCTCATTGCGTAAGCAGGTGAATTGCCGTAATGAGCAGGTAGGTACCTCTAAGATACATCATCGCCTACGTAGTTACCCCAGGTGGGAGGCAACACCACCCAATTGGGCAGATCTTGTCTCTCTTGGCCTTGGGCAAGACAGTCAATTCGGATCCCAGCCATTATTGTCGTTATCAAGATCGATTATGAGTGTAATGAAAAAATCTCCCAACCAACAGGTGCCGCTTTTGGGTTTGCCCAGTCGATGCCATTCTACGCCTACGGCGCCATGATGTTCTACGGCGGATACCTGATCTCAGTGGACGAGATCGATTATGAAAGAGTCTTCAAGTGAGTTTAATATTTAATGTTTTTTTACGGTGAGGGGACCAAAACTGGCTAAAAAGCTACTTCCCCGTAGGGGGGGGATAGTGCCATCAGCGCCCCTCATGCGGTGCACTGAAGGCATTAAAGGTTCTTTGCAGTGTCCCTTCTGCCCCTAGCTGCAACCCCTTTCATTCCTTTTACTGTACCTCCATTCATATGCTCATTCTTTCATCCTCTCCTATCAATTGTTTCATAGTGCAACTGCGAGGTTTGCCTCCTGTTACATCTTTCAAACCTATCTGCTCTCAATTTCCTTTCCAGAGCTGAATGACTTCATAGGTCCCAGTGCTTGGCCTTTGGCGTAAACTCTGTACTCCAATCCACTCCATAAAAGTCCAAAAAGCTTTCTTTCTTGATGTAACAACAGCAAATAATGCAATTGTCTATTTCAAGGGTCACAGAAGCCTTCATTTTGGGAGCGATGATGGTGGGGCAAGCCATGGCCTTCGCCCCAAACTACAGCAAGGCCAAGGTCGCCGCCTCGAAAATATTCCACCTTCTGCATCGGAAGTCTGAAATCGACGCCTCTACCAATGCTGGTCTACGTCTGGTAAGTATGTGGTGACACAGTAATGTTATAGAATACTTATCATTACCTTTACAAAGTTGCATTTCAACAGAGATCTTTCACATTCACGATTGATCCCTCACCCCTTTTATCTGCCGAGAGAGAGCAACCAGATTCCCCGAACAGCAGAAGCACCAATGTGCAGTAAATGTGCCTCGCTGTCGAACTTCTCAGTTCCAGAGGTCCTTTATTCCTCACGCCATTGGACTGTGGAACAGCCTCCCTTCAGAGGATGTCATGCGGCTGGAACTTCAGAAGTTCAAGCAAGATGCAATGAATTACTACCCTAACACTATTCTTGCATTTTAATACAGTTTTATCTATTTATCTAATTTTTTTTCCTTTTTAATAAGTTGGTTCTCTTCTTTCTGTATTTCCCTTTACTTCCTCTCATTTCTTCCTCATGAACACCACATTCTTTGGAAGCTTGAATTTCCACTCAGTGGCCCCTTTTGTGGGTTTGTTCCATATGAATAGGTTTGATCTGCTTAATAAAAACAATAATTATTATGTTCTTTGTCTGTGCCAATCTTCTTACGGAGTGGGAGTGGCTGCAGTAGGTGTTAGACTTCGGGATTTCAGCAGGTCTTTTCTATCCTAGTCGTGGCCCACCACAGCCAATTAACTACCAAGAAGCTAGTTCCTTGCTTAGGTTAACAGGGACTCAGTGTGATGTAACAGAACACGCCAGTAGTATTCCTGCCCTCTGAGGAATCAAACCTGGAGCCTCTTGCCTGTGAAGCGAGAGAGAGAGAGAGAGTTGGAGCCACTGACTACATTTATATTAACAAATACTGTAATATCTGAAGGAGTAAGACACCCAGAAAAAGGACGCCATGTAAAAACCAACTGGATTTCTATAACGAACTTTTCTAGGTTTCCTCTTCAGGACCAGACTGAGGAGTTGTATTCCGTAGAGGGTTAGTGCAGTCAGTGCACCTCGCATGGTGCACTGTAGACATTACTTTGCAGCGTCCCTTCCTTAGGCCCCTAGCTGCAACTTCTCTCGTTTCTTTTGCTGTACCTCAGTTAATGTTCTCTTTCGTCCATCTTACTTTCCACCCTCTCTAAAAACTGTTTCCAGGTGCAACTGCAAAAGGTTTTCCTCTTCTTACACCTTTCAGGCCTTCTTACTGCCAATATTCCTTTCAGCGCTGAATGACGTCGTAGGTTCCAGCACTTGGCCTTTGGCCTAAGTTCTATATTCTATTCTGAGGAGTGGTACTTCTGGAAAGGATCAGGAGGCTACTGGTGACATGGACACCATTACATCTGTTTTGTTCCTTTTCTTTTATTGGTACCCTGTTTCTCCAAAGAGTACTTTTGCTGCAGGTATGATTCTCCTGTGCACGTGTTTGGGTCTTTGTAAATAGGCAGATCTACATTAGTCTGTTCTTTGATTCCAAGACTTTGATAGTTCCAACCTTCCTCATTTTAGTTTAACAATTATAAAAGATGAAGTAAAGACAAAGATTTGTATTTTCAGAGCATAAAATGGATCTTTCCTAGATAGTGACCCCCAAAGGTTTTAACGTGGTATGTATATACCTACCTTTGCAGCGTGAGCTCATTGGAATGACCGTAAAAACATAAACAAAAGACTGTAGATATCATAAAGATAATGACCCTGAAGAAATATCACTCCTAGATAACGACCCCTAAGTTAGCTGGAGGTCACTATCTAGGAAAGATCCCTGTAAATATCATAAAGATAATAACCCCCAAGAAATATTAGTCCTAGATAATGACCCCCAAAAACCTTTGGGGTCACTATCTACGAAAGATCCCATAAAATGAGAAAAAAAATGTTAGGATATGATAGGACAGAGGGACATTGGCACTTAACTTTATCAGTAGCTGAAACATTGTAACTCTTGATTATAATCTAGAGAGTCAGCTGATATGGTTTGAAAAATATCTTATGGCATTTCTTTTAAGACTTAATCTGATTTTCTCCACTAGAGCGGTCCAGTAGAGCAAATTGAACTTCGAGATGTGCATTTTGCGTACCCAACACGAGCCACCACCAGCATTCTGTCAGGACTGAGCATAACAGTCACTCAGGGACAAACGCTGGCTCTTGTCGGCAGTTCCGGCTGCGGAAAGTCAACTATCATAGCCTTGTTGGAGAGGTTCTACAATGCTCATGGCGGCAAAGTGGTAAGTAATATAAAAGCAGTAAAAGATTCTTTAATGTAGGTCTACCTCCTGGGAGTTGGCGTTAAATCTTAACTCAGCACTGATCTTAGCATTGCATTTAAAGATAGATTGCTCATATTCCTTGACTCCACCTCCCTTATATACACCTTTCTGCCATAGTACAAACTTCCAAGTGGGATAGGATTGAGAATGTGTTCATTTGTTTCATTTCTTTGGAAAGTGTATGTAAAATATTACAAAAGTTAAGAACTCATTACTCCAATACTTGCATTAACATTAGCGATTGTAACTCTTCCTTTGGTTTTTGTTCCAGAATATAAATGGGCAAGAAGTACAGAGCCTTAGTGTGTCGTGGATCAGAAGCCAGTTCGGTCTTGTGTCCCAAGAGCCAGTTCTCTTTGACTTGTCCATAGCGGAGAACATCGCCTACGGAGACAACTCCAGGAAAGTCAGCAAGGAGGAGATTGCCGCTGCCGCCAAACAAGCCAATATCCACGCTTTCATCGATTCCCTTCCAAATGTGAGCTTGGATTTTCCAAAGTCTTTATCTTCCACTTTTTGGGAAGAGGATAAACTACTTTCCTGGATCAGTATATTATTTATATGGAAAAAGGGTGTTAATTCGGATCTTTCCTAGATAGTGACCCCCCAAGGTTTAACCCGGTATGTATCCACCTTTGCAGTGTGTTTAGTACAAGCCCGTTGGGCATGACTGTAAAAACATAAACAAAAGACTGTAAATATCATAAAGATCATGACACCCCAAAGAAATATTAGTCTTAGATAACGACCCCTGAAAACCCTTGGGGGTCACCATCTAGGAAAGATCCGTTGTTTCTAAGAAAATGAACCATTTCTGTCTTTTTGAGATTCAAGGAAAACTTTCAGCCATGATGTCATTTACAGTTCAATCTTCTCTTTTATTCTGCAGAAATATGAAACAAGAGTCGGATCGAAGGGCTCCCAGCTGTCTGGCGGACAAAAGCAAAGAATCGCCATAGCCAGAGCTCTCGTCAGGAACCCTAGCGTTCTGCTGCTGGATGAGGCCACGTCGGCTCTGGACACTGAGAGTGAAAAGGTCAGCTTAGATTAGGACTGTCGACCCTTCAGAGCAAGTCATGACAGAAATTTTGATTTTTTTTTTCTCTATGGTTTATCATTGAACAGTAGGAGGCCTGTTTACTAGGTGATATACCACATTTTGTAAGTTCATGGACATCAGAGTTTATGGCATTTTCTGTTCCTTTGCATGTTGAACTGTTTGGATCTTTCCTAGATAGTGACTCCTAAGGGTTTTATATGTGTTCACCTCAGCAGCGTGTTTAATACAAGCCTGTTGGGGATTACCGTAAAAATACAAACAATAGACTGTAAATATCATAAAGATAATGACCCCCAAGAAATAGTAGTCCCAGAAAACTTTTGGGGGTCACTATCTAGGAAATATCCAACTGTTTAAAATCATCCAAGACCAGTAATATAGTGGTAAGCGGATTGAAATGGCCACATCAGTACCATTTCTGTAACTCAGTGAACTATTACTCGCTCCACAGGTCGTCCAGGAAGCGCTGGAGCGCGCCCAGAAAGGCCGCACGAGCATCATCATTGCGCATCGTCTCTCCACAATCCAGGGTGCTGACGTCATCGCCGTGGTGCAGGGAGGAACCATCACGGAGATGGGGTCTCACTCGGACCTAATGCAGAAAAGAGGAGAATATTATCAACTATATCAAACCCATAACTAATTTTAGGATGATTTGTTTATTGTTATTGCAAACTACGCAGTGCCATAAAACACTTATAGAGTAGATTTCTCAATCATATATAACTCTGATTAAGATATATTAACTTTTCCCAAAGATTTTATAACAGGAGGAGCAAAAGCGAATGATATAGTTTGAAAGCTTCTTGAACGAGGTGAAGAGATGTTGAGTGCTGTGGGAGAAGTGAGAAGCAGAGAGCCAAGAGTGAATTGCACATAACCCTAAGGCCAGTCTGGACTTGTAATTAAGTAAAGACTTTGAAAAGGAAAAGATAACACTGTTGGACAGGAAGACAAGATGACGCCAAAGTAGATCCTAGACCCTGGAGGAAGAATAAGAAATGAAGACTTGGTAGGGATTCTTGACAATTATTTTTTTAATACTTTAGAAACGGACATGTTTGAGAAAGGGACGGGGCGTCCAAATCACAGCTGGCATGTCAAGAGCAGGTGAAAGGCAGGAGATACCCAGTATAGAACAGTGGATTAGGTGGAGGACAGAGCGGAGACTCATGTGAAGTCTTTTAGACTGGGAGAGGGAGATGCAATAGGTATGGGAGCTCTTGGAGATAAGAATGTACAGTTATAGCATTTTATATTAGCTTTATGCCATGTACCTGTTGTTGTATGATGTGCGACTATATTGGAGAAAATAAAATGTACATTTATTAATTCAATGCCCTTCTTTCAACCGTTTTATTGATAATATGGTGTGGTGGCTAGCATCGCGGCATGCCGCTCAGATGTCGCGAGTTCACTCCTCCCCCAGGATGATGAAAAAATGGCTGGCTCTGTATCATGATCAGTTACTGCTGCAGCGTAGGGTCTGCTGCGGTGGGAGGTTGAAACCAACATTCTTTGGAAGCTTAAAGACTTTCAAGTCAGTGGCCCCTTTAGTGGGCTCGTTCCATGTCAAAAGGATTCATCTAATGAAGAATAATAATAATAATTTAGTTTACTGTGATACTGGGGACGTTCCATAAACCACTTCTGCAGTATAAATAAATTGGGGTCAGGCTTATGTCCTGATTTCCTAACTCACCACTGGTTTCATCCCACACTACTCTTCTCCAGTTAGCTCTTCTGTCATCTGTCCTACTTTCTCAAGGAAATTCACACAGTAGCCTACACTCTCACAGGTTTAATCCCCGTAAGGGGGGTAGTACCGTCAGTGCACCCCACGGGGTGCATTGTAGGCATTGCTAAAGGTTCTTTGCAGCGTCCCTTCCTTAGGCACCTAGCTGCAAGCCCCCTTCATTCCTTTTACTGCACCTCCATTCATATTATCTTTCTTCCATCTTCGTATCCACCCTCTCCTAACAATTATTTCATCGTGCAACTGCAAGATTCTCCTCCTGTTACACCTTTCAGACCTACCGACTCTCAGTTTCCTTTCCAGCGCTGAATGACCTCATAAGGCCTTTGGCCTTAACTCTGATTCCATCCCACAGGTTTAATAAAATTGTGCCCCCATGATTCTGAAACTCGTATCTACCACCTTTCTTATTATACACTGGAACTTGGTATTATGTTGCATAAAATTCTTTGTGCATCCAAGTAGATACTGGAAAATAAACCAATATCTAGTTGCAGTCGTCCTTCCTAGGGCTAGCCTTTCTCGCCACTGGCCTTTTGTGTAAGTTCGCAAAAAGCGATGTTGGTGGTTGGTAGGGCATAACAGAAACCATAAATAACATCACGGACCCTTGACTCAAAGCAGCAGTCTGTGAGAGTGGTCAGGTGCTAAAGGGAGGAGGTGGGGACGGCCTACCAACCAGATTCGATTTGACCTCATGAGAGGCTAATTTATTGGGCACCCCCCTTCCCCCCGCCCTGTGAGAGGAGCAGCACCAGTGAAAGATATATATGAAGGACGCCCTAAAGGACTGAGGTTCTAAATGACCTCATAGGTCCCAGTGCTCGGCCTTTGGCCAAAATTCTATATATTCAGTTCAAAAGGTTTGAGTCAATTAGTGGAGCAGCCCCTGACATCAGTACTGGACTTTAACATTGAAGCAAGGACAGTTCGAGCTAAAACATATATATATAAATCACATCTACACTTATATGAAAAAGATAGACAAAATAAAAGGAATGATACCTTCTCTGAAAGGAAAACACTTCTCAGGTTGAAATTGGATAACAGTAGTAACCAGAGAATGGTAGTTACAAACGGTGATTGTGGAACGGGCCATTAACCGGAAAAAATAAACAAAAAAGGGCCAAGCGTAATGCAACAAAGTACAAAAGAAAATAGCATGTAAAAATAAATGAATATATTTAGAAATGAAAAGCCGTGAGGACACTTTGCATTCGCATGTATTTCCCTACGAACTGTCGACAAGGCAGTTCCTCAGGTTGTTGGCTCGTCTGATGGCTGTCTGCGTCACCCAGCTCAGACCAGCTGGAAAGAGCCGAATACCTTCAGTGTAGCAGGAAGCTCCGAAGTGTCGAGTAGTGATCTCTGATAGTCGTGTATGATCGTTATTATTATCATTCTGATGCCTCTTCCCAAGGCAAATCGAGTCGTATATCTTCCAGAAAGGTTTATTTGAACGGGGAGTGAAAACTTTCAACCGAGAACTCGGTTAAAGAAGGTATAGACCGCTAAATGAGAAGAGGCCAAACGGAGTATATTTGTGACAGGGATAAAGTAATGAAAGTAGCGAACACGGAAGATGCCAGCAACGTTACACTGGGCTGCTCACGATGCGCCACACGAATCGTCCTGCAGGCGTTGACCGAAATGGAGGAAGGAAGAGATAGACAAGGCAAGCGTTGTATCATTTCCCGCCCCCAGCCCAGAAACCACGGCACGCCTCTCCAATGGAGACTGCGTGAAGGTGGTTCAGTTGTTTGCACGCTCGCCGAGTCGCCAAATTCAGTTCAGACAGACCGATTACTATGTAAGGTAAAGTAAAATAGATGTCAGTGTTTAATAATCAATTTTTTTTCCAGTTTTGCCGCTCTAATTATATAGTAATCATGTCAGGCCTTGTACTAAGCGACAAGCGTATCCAAAAGTGTGAGGAGTTAAGAGGGAACTATGGATATCACAATTACATACGTATCTGGTAAGATGTGACCTGTATATTTAATTTATATTTATGTATATATATATATATATGTGTGTGTGTGTGTATACATATATATACATATACATATACATATGCAGTGTATATATAGGTGGTAAACGTTTGACTAAAAACGCAGGTAAATATAAGTGAGAAGGAAATAACATAAACATTAGGGATGAACGGCCGTGTTCATGAAGATTGGTTAAGTGTCGGAATAAACAATTTGATCATTAAGGACTCAAATATGGTTCATTCCTCCTCACTCTGTGCTTATCCTAAAACTTTAAAATCGTTGACGTCTACTATATGAGTTTTGTATATCTTTACGCGGTAGAATTACCCCACATTTATATTTTTCTTGGGTAAAATACATAACAAATTATTTCTTCTCAATAGATGGCCTTCGCAAATTCTTAATAACAGAAAAATTAATCAAATTTTTTCCTTATAGGAAGAATTTAAAGTAATAGCTAATATGGCAAAATGGTAAACAGTTAAACGGCTAGGGTAACGTTTAAGTTTTTAGTCTTTTAGTGACCATTTTTATAAAAATAAACCCTAAATGGTTTTCCATTCAAAAATGGCTGCCTGGAGTCGTCTGAAAAATTACCCAGTTTGCTCCCGATTCTGTAGCTCACCCCCTGATGAGAGCAGATTCGAAACCTCAGTAGTCTCATAGTGCTTCCAACATGTGTAACCGGGCTAAATCTGGGACAGGTATATTTGTAAAATACGTTAGATGCAAGCAGGGGACTTACTCTATCCTTAAACTGGAGTAGGGATTCGATGGTTGTGGGCTCTTCAGAATTAGCTTTAAATTTAAAGCTGGCAACTCCTTATTAAACAAACTAATACAGTTTCTCCTAAATTTATTTTCACGAAAGAAGGGGAATTTTGCATACAGACATGGTTTGGGAGCGGTATGGATTACAGGTGGATCATTCATCTTAAGATTAAGCAGCCTATTATGAGATCTATGAAATATAACAGATGAAAAGCAGTTGTTTTTGAAGTAATTTGTCAAGAAAGTGATTTCATCACGGAATATAGTTCACCTTGCAGTAAGCGTGAATGCCCTTATTTTAAAATTACAGAAACAGGAACTGTAAAAATTGTTACCCAGACCGGTAAAAGTGTTTTACCCGAAAATGGCCAACTCATCCCTGGTGAGCTTCATTTGGGATTTGGTAGAGCCATGGTCTACATAGAATTTTCCAATGCCAAGAGAAAGGTGGTCTGCCCTCTTCCCCCCAAATCCCCCATGTAGGCGGAGTTTTGTCTACCTCGTTACTGCGTCATTGCCTACGTAGTTACCCCAGGTGGGAGGCGACTCCCACATTTATATTTTTCTCCTGGCCTTGGAAAGATGGGCAGAGCATAACAACTCGGTAATCTGAATTTCTTCTCAATAGATGGCACAACTTCAAATTCTTGACCTAACAGAAAAATTAATCAAATTTTGGTTCTTAGCTAACGTTATGCATAAGAGAACACACACAAACAGCTCACATGCGATGTTCATCTTTGCATTTTTCTCGCTTTTAAAACTGCTGTGTTACTGGAAGCATTCCTGCATCCAAGAAGAGTGGACAACTCTGATAACTGAAGGCGCAGTCCATCCCATTATCGCCATCCAGAACAGAGGCCATTTCGCTTGTCTTGAAGGGAGTCAGCATGAGGAACCTGGAGGAATACAGTAGAGCATAAATATCATAAAGATAATGACCCCAAATAAATATTATTCAAAATGGAACTTTGCTGGGGTCTATCTGAAAAAAATCCGATTGCATCAATTAAGATTCAGGTCACGTTTGATTGCTCAAGTTGGTAGCTACCTAAACTGTTAACTATTTGTAAATATTATAATAGTGCTTCACCAACATGTATGATGCCCTTCGCATAAAGTCTGGGACACTGTATATTTGTGAGACAATACGTTAGATGCAAACAGCCATGTCTTGTCCACTCTCTTGCAAGACATCCAGTAAAGACTCTGAAAACAGAACAAATTTCTATAGATTTAAATTGATTTGGATTGAATCAGTTAGTCCATTAGGCAGACCCAGTTTCATTTGTCAGTCTAAAGTTTTCTTAACTTGTCCTTCGCCATCAGAAACCTTTTGAATAGATACTTTAATTTCTTGTTAGGTCAAGTTTTTCCCATCGCATTTGTGTTTTAGGGCAACTTTTTGAATAGCTGTTTTTCCAATATTCTCAGACATAAGGTTTGAGCTCGATACATTACAGGGACGTTAATGGACATTCCTCATTCAAATCTTAAGAGCTTTTATTTAACTTAGAAACAGACTTGAGTTCGAGATCATGAAGCCTGAAGCATACGGGGACTAGAAAGTGGAGTTGTTTTTAAAGTAATTTGAAAGCAATGAGAAAAATATCGGTGAAAGAGGCAGAGGTCACATGGTCACATCTTATGGTATCTGTAATACTCTTGCTACCAAACTTTACACCAAGTAGCCAATGTTTTGACCTATACTGGTTCGTATAGCTAACTAGGGTACGTTCTTTAAGGTGATGTACTTGATTTATCCACCAATATAGAAAACAATGGTGCAAGCTGATGTTAAGTCTGGTGGCAGGATGCTGGATGAGAGAGATGATAGGAACACGACAGGATCTTCAGGAGTCCATTTTGACCATTTAATGCCACTCTTATGAGTGAACCTGAATTAGAGGTTAGTCCCATAACTTACCTTCATCGTCCTCCTCTCCGTCACAAGAGCAGCTTCCATCTCCGTCAGCACCTTCAGGGTCAACATGGCCCTCCCCCTCTTCTGCCGCCTCCTCCATCTCCTCCTCCTCCACCTGCAGTTCCCTCTTCGACCTCCGAAGGAAGTCCCTGAAGCTGTCGTAATCCCAGACGTCAAATCCCAAAGGATCACGTCCCAGAGGATCTTCACCTTCCGTCATGCTTCTCCTACCAGCACCTCCTCCTCCTCCACCAGCATTATTGTTGTTGTTATTATTGTTATTGTTGTTACTTTATTGTTATTGTTGTTGATGTTGTTGATGATGAGACAAAGGCGATCAGGAAAGGCAACTCAAATGTTAATCTGAACTACTGACGGGATTTCTGTCCTTTGTCAGGTCAGCTGATGATGGCTTGGAAGGCCTGGTTCAAATTCTGGTGACCTAACAAGACAGAGACTCATCAAGAAAATCAGGCATATACATAAATGATAAAAGGTTCTTAACTAACGTTATGCAGAAAATATATGTAATGAAAAAACACAAACAGTCGAATGCGATGTTCATCTTTGACAAGTTTTGTTACTGAAGCTATGGTAAAATCTAGGATATGGAGCAGCCCCTTACCCTCTGGAATTTTAGGATGATTCCATTTGCATTCAGGAAGAGTGGACAACTCAGTGCCCATAACTGAAGAGTTTTAGGATCCATCCCATTTTATCGCCATCCAGAACAGAGGCCAGTTTTAGAATGAGCCACATTTGTCTTGATATGGAGTCAGCATGAGGAACCTTAAACAGTTTCAGAAGAGTCACATAAATATCATAAGGATAATGACCCCAAATAAAGCTTTATGAGTCACATTAGTAGAGGGTAATGACTCCCTAACTTCAACAGTTTTAGGATGACTATCTAGGAGCGGAAAATACAGATTGGCATCAACCTTCAACAATTTTAGGATGAGTGACGTTTGATTGCTCAGGATTGGTGGCCCCTCCTACCTAAACAGTTTTGGGATAACTATTTGAAGAATATTATCAACAGCTTTAGGCTTGAGTCATAAGGTGGTAGGTATGATGCCCCCCCTACCATCAACAGTTTCTGGAAACACATTTGTAGGGACAGGTGAGACAATAGTTTTAGGATAAGTCACAAACAGCCATGATCTTGGCCACTACCTTCTTTTAGGACAGTCACATTTCCAGGAAAGACTCTGAAAACTTTCAACAATTTTAGGATAAGTCACATTTAAATTGATTTGGATTGACCTTCATCAGTTAGTCCATTAGGACAGGCAGAGTGGCCCCCAGTTTCATTTTCAGTCTAAAGTCACATTTTTTCTTAACTTGTCCTTCAACAGTTTCAGAAACCATTTTGAATAGGATACAGAGTGGACCTTCAATTTTTGTTAAGTCAAGTTTTCCTATCAGGATATTTGTGTTTTACCTTCAACTTTTTTAGCTGTTTTTAAGTCAATATTCTCATTGCCATACAGGTGGCCCCTCCCTACCTTCAACAGTTTTCGATAGTCACATTTAAGTAGGGGACGTTAATGGACATTCCTCTTATTTAACAATTTTAGGAAACAGACTTGAGGTCTACAGAGAGATCATGAAGCCTGGAGCATATGCCGAGGACTAGAAAGTGGAGGGGGCGTGCCATTATAAAGTGGCCCTCCCTACCTTCAACAATTTTAGGATAAGTCACTTGAGAAGCAATCAACAGTTTTAGCAAAATAATATCGGTGAAAGAGGCAGAGGTCACCTGGTACCTTCAACATTTTAGGATAAGTCATCTGTAGGATACTCTTGCTACCAAACTTCAACACCAAGTAGCCAACGTTTTGACCTATACTGGTTCGTATAGCTAACAGTTTTAGGATAAGTCACATTTTCTTTAAGGTGATACCTTCAACAGTTTTAGGATTTATCCACCAATAGGACAGAAAACAATGGTGCAAGGTGATGTTAACATTTGGAGGACAGGATGCTGGATGAAAGTTTTAGATGATAGGAACACGACAGGATATTCAGGATAAGTCCATTTTGACCATTTAATGCCACTCAGTTTTAGGATGAAGTCCATTTGAATTAGACAGGTTAGTCCCATCCTTACCTTCAACAGTTTTCCTCTCCATTTGTCACAAGAGCAGCTTCCATCTTTTAGGATAAGTCACCTTCAGGGATCAACATGGCCCTCCCCTCTTCTGCCTCCACCTGCAGTTGGCCTCTTCGACCTTCAACAGTTTTAGGATAAGTCCCATTTGTAGAGGCTAGTCGTGGCCCCTCCCCAGACTTCAAAGTTTTAGGATAGGATCACATTTGTAGAGGACAGGATCTTCACCTCCCCTCATGCTTCTCAACAGTTTTAGGACCAGTCACATTTGTAGAGGACAGGACCTCCTCCTCCTCCTCCACCCAACATTTTAGGTTGTTGTTATTATTGACAGGATTGTTGTTATCATTGTTTTTATTCACATTTGTAGAGGTTATTATTGTTACCTTCAACAGTTTTGATGTTTTTGATGATGTTAATGACAGTTTTGAAGGCGATCAGGAGGAAGGACAGAGTGGAACCTTCAAAATTTTAGGATAAGTCCATTTACTGAGGACAGGAACAAGTGGCCCTCGACCCTTCAACAGTTTTAGGATAAGTCAGCATTTGAGAGGACGGGAGGCCAGAGTGTCCTCGAAGCCTTCAACAGGGGATAAGTCACATTTGTGACTCATCAAGAGTGGCCCCCTTACCTTCAACAATTTTAGGATAAGTCACATAAATGATAAAATGGCCCCTCCTACCTTAAGTTTTAATAACAATTTGTAGAGGAATAATAAGTGGCCCCTCCAGAAAATTTTAGGATGTAATAGAGTCAAAAATGCCAATAAACAGTTTTGGAGGAGTCACATTTGTAGAGGACAGGATACAGAGTGGCCCCTCCCTACCTTCAACAATTTTAGGCAAGACAGTTGTAGAGGACAAGTCTATAGGTGGCCCTACCTTTACAGTTTTAGGAAGTCACTGTAGAGGACAGGATACAGTGGCCCCCTACCTTCAACAGTTTTAGGATGAGTCACATTTTAGGATAGGAGCAGTGGCCCCTCCTACCCTCAAGAGTTTTAGGATGAGTCACATTTGTAGAGGGCAGGATATGGAGTGGCCCGTCAGTGGCCCATCTACCTTGAAGAGTTTTAGGATGAGTCACATTTGTAGAGGGCAGGACACAGAGGGGGCCCCTCGCTACCTTCCAGAGTTTTAGAATGAGCCACATTAGTAGTGGGCAGGATATGGAGTGGCCCCTCCCTACCTTAAACAGTTTCAGAATGAGTCACATTAGTAGAGGGCAGGATACAGAGTGGCCCCTCCCTACCTTCAACAGTTTTAGGATAAGTCACATTTGTAGAGGACAGGATACAGAGTGGCCCCTCCCTACCTTAAACAGTTTCAGAATGAGTCACATTAGTAGAGGGCAGGATATGGAGTGGCCCCTCCCTACCTTAAACAGTTTCAGAATGAGTCACATTAGTAGAGGGCAGGATATGGAGTGGCCCCTCCCTACCTTAAACAGTTTCAGAATGAGTCACATTAGTAGAGGGCAGGATACAGAGCAGCCCCTCCCTACCTTCAAGAGCTTTAGAATGAGTCACATTAGTAGAGGGCAGGATATGGAGCGGCTCCTCCCTACCTTCAACAGTTTTAGGATGAGTCACATTCGTAGAGGACAGGATACAGAGTGGCCCCTCCCTACCTTCAACAGTTTTAGGATAAGTCACATTCGTAGAGGACAGGATACAGAGTGGCCCCTCCCTACCTTCAACAGTTTTAGGATAAGTCACATTCGTAGAGGACAGGATACAGAGTGGCCCTTCCCTACCTTCAACACTTTTAAGATGAGGCACATTTGTAAAGGACAGGATATGGAATGGTCCCTCCCTACCTTCAACAGTTCTAGGATGAGTCACATTTGTAGAGGATCTGGAGCAGCCCCTCCCTACCATCACTAGTTTTAGGATGGGTCATATTCATAGGGGACAGGATATGGATTGGCCCCTTGCTACCTTCAACAGTTTTAGGATGAGTCACATTAAGTTTTATTACGAGTCACATTTGTAGAAGACAGGATATGGAGTGGCCCCTCCCTATCTTCAACGGTTTTGGGATGAGTCACATTCATGGAAGACAGGTTTAGTATGAGTCACATTCATAGAGGACAGAATACTGAGTGGCCCCTCCCTACCTTTTGGAGTTTTAGGATGAGTCACATTCGTAGAAGACAGGAGATGGAGTGGCCTCTCCCTACCTTCAACAGTTTTAAGATGAGGCACATTCATAGAGGACAGGATATGGAATGGCCCCTCCCTACCTTTTAGAGTTCTAGGATGAGTCACATTCATAGAGGATCTGAAGCGGCCTCTCCCTACCATCACTAGTTTTAGGATGAGTCACATTCATAGAGGACAGGATATGAAGTGGCACCTCCCTACCTTCAACAGTTTCAGGATGAGTCACATTAGTAGAGGGCAGGATGCAGAGCGGTCCCTCCCTACCATCAACAGTTTTATGATGAGTCACATTCATAAAGGACAGAATACTGAGTGGCCCCTCCCTACCTTTTAGAGTTTTAGGATGAGTCACATTCGTAGAAGACAGGATATGGAGTGGCCCCTCCCTACCTTCAACAGTTTTAGGATGAGTCACATTCATGGAAGACAGGATACAGAGTGGGCCCTCCCTACCTTCAACAGGTTTAGGATGAGTCACATTCGTAGAGGACAGGATACAGAGTGGCCCCTCCCTACCTTCAATAGTTTTAGGATGAGTCACATTCGTAGAGGACAGAATATGGAGCAGCTCCTCCCTACCATCAACAGTTTAGGATGAGTCACATTTATAGTGGACAGGATGCAGAGTGGCCCCTCCCTGCCTTCAACAGTTCCAGGATGAGTCACATTCATAGAGGACAGGATATGGAGTGGCCCCTCCCTACCACCAACAGTTTTAGGATGACACATTTGTAGAGGACAGGTTACAGAGTGGTCCCTCCATACCTTCAAGAGTTTTAGGACGAGTCACATTCGTGGGAAGCCTCCCAGCTTGGTACTTCGTTAGACGCCCTTCACAAAGGATGAAAATGAAGAGAACTCCAAACAATTCCAACTTCATTTTTTAATCTGAAATTAAAAGGAAAAATGGGATAGTGTTTTCAGGATTTTTAGGATATTACAAAAGTGTTTTTGAAGTGTACGGATGAGATGAATAAGTTCGTCATTCAGCTGAAAGGCAGTTGGTTTTCTGCATAAGATATTGTGACTTTTAATTTTAAAGAGTCTACGCTTTCCACAAGAAGTGTGAAAACTCAGATACACGAGTTTTCACACTTTTTTCTGGAAAGCGTCTCTCCAACTCAGTATTTATTAGAATTTTTATAATGCCACGGTTAAGTATAAACCCAAATATCTATGAATTCGCTGTAAGCATTCTAAATACATCTCGTATATGAGCACATATGACTTATCAGTCAATAGAAATCGGGGAACACTGAAACACTCGGAGAATTCTTCAATTGTTGTAGCCCATGAAATAAAACAAACTTAGACCTCTTACCTAATGTCATACGAATTCGTCAGTTTTCAGGGCCTGAAGTCAAGCACCTTGTCAGGTCACGAGACAATTATAATTATTACACTAATCACAATTTCTTAGCCTCCAGAATCCCGTGCAAAATTCGTGTGTCCACCCCAAACCACTCTTTCCGCCGTACTGGGCCAGTGTGTTAGCCTGAAGCCTGTATATCCAGTGGTAGACTGTACGGCCACCAGACGCGCCATTTGGTGTAGAAATATGAGTTTCTCTGGACCGGTACTTGTAATAGGAAGTCAGGGACACGTAGGCAAAACATTTATAGGATTGTCACACTTCAGTTTTCTTCTGAAAGTTGATTGAATCTCTCTCTCTCTCTCTCTCTCTCTCTCTCTCTCTCTCTCTCTCTCTCTCTCTCTCTCTCTCTCTCTCTCTCTCAGATTATATAAATATCGTTGTCCTCTATATATATATATATATATATATATATATATATATATATATATATATATGTAATGTATATATATATATATAGAGAGAGAGAGAGAGAGAGAGAGAGAGAGAGAGAGAGATAACGGACCGACGTCATTAGGTCTTGCTATAGCCGTTACAGTGCATAACCGTCACTGTAACGGTTCTCAGTAGTTAACGGTCCATAGCTAACGGTCCATGGTGCAATGTTTTGCGAATCTTCAAGACCTTGACGTAATGAATCCCGTAGCCGGGGGGAGGAGTAGTGCCGTCAGTGCGCCTCGTGCGGTGCACTGTAGGCATGACTTACCTCTCATAGGTCCCAGTGCTTGGCCTTTGGCCTAAATTTCATATTCAATTCAGTTCAATTAACATAATGAGATTGATGAATGCAGCCAAAGACTTACAAATATGCGCCGAGTCCCGTTTCTTCGGCGCAATCGAGATTTCTGTACAGCGTATAATGTTGTATGAGCCGCTGCCCATGGAGCTTTCAGCCACGGCTCGGTGGTGGCCTGTCCCATGGCGTTGCCAGACGCACAATCATAGCTAATTTTAACCTTAAATAAAATATAAACTACTGAGGTTAGAGGGATGCAATTTGGTATGTTTGATGATTGGAGGGTGGATGATCAACCTACCAATTTGCAGCCCTCTAGCCTCAGTAGTTTTTAAAATCTGAGGGCAGACATAAAAAGTGCAGACGGACAAAGCCGGCACAATAGTTTTCTGTAACGGAAAACTAATAAAAGCACAGAGTCACATAATGCACAACAGTCTTGAAGTCCATCATAAAATTGCAAGAGATAATTATTACGTGCTTCTTGCAACGATATAGGGCAAGGCCACCACCGGGCCGTGGTTCAAGTTTCATGGGCCGCGGCTCATACAGCATTATATACCGAGACCACCGAAAGATAGATCTATTTTCGGTGGCCTTGATTCACACGCTGTAGCAGCTGTACAGAGAACTCGATTGCGCCGAGGAAACTTCGGCGCATTTTTTTACTTGTTTCTGCTGTGGTGACACAAGTTTGGTGAACTTCATATTGACACAATATTTTTCCTTTCAGAAATTGGTGAAAAGGTTCCAGCTCTGTTGGGTTCAGCAGTGGTATACTGTATCTGTCGCTGGAATGGTATCCCAGGACAGGTTTGAACGGGGCAACGGCTTGTGTTCCAGTAATGGTAATTATGATCAAAACCTTTTTATTTTTGTACATATTTTAGCTTGCACCCCTTTGTTGTCATCTGCAGAATTCCACTTTCTTTGTCAGCATTTATTTCAGCCTTCTTAAATGACTATTAGCCTTTCTGGTGATTCATGACTAGTTAAATTTTCGTTCTGATGCTTTTCAGAAGAGTTCAGAGCACTGAATATCCTACCTATTTTTGCCTTTGCAGTGTGGGTAGTAACAGCTGCCCAGACATTCATATAACTCATTTAGAAGAATATTTTCTTTGTCACTTCTTGTTTTCTATGTTTTTTTTATATTTTTATCAGTTTCCTCTCTTCCAGTTGTGCAATTTTTGCCTCGAGAACCTTCCTTCCAGTCCAGAAGAGAAATTTGAATTAAGTAGCCATCAGTCCACTGAGGAATTGGATGTCTTCGACTTGTGCAAATATTTAGTAAGTACTGTACACCCTTTTTAGTTTTCTATAAAAGAAAACTATTACACCGGCTTTGTCTGTCCGTCCGTACTTATTCTGTCCGGCCTCAGATCTTAATACTACTGCAAATTGGTATGTTGATCATCCACCCTCCAATCATCAAACTTACCAAATTGCAGCCCTCTAGCCTCCTAAGTAGCTTTTATTTTATTTTAGGTTAAAGTCAGCCATAATCGTGTTTCTGGCAACAATACAGGCCACCATCAGGCCGTGGTTAAAGTTTTGTGGGCCGCGGCTCATACAGCATTGTACAGGCTACCGAAAGATAGATCTATTTTCGATGGCCTTGATTATACGCAATAGTGAAATTTAAATATGGAGCAACAGTTTTAAATTCCAGGCAAAACTTGCAAAACTGTCTGGTATGACTAGACCAATGTGTCTGTAGGTAATAGAGAGGAGAAATTTAATTGATTTGACAGTCAATTTGACTTTTGCAAATTTTCTTTAAGCGTATCCTTCTGTAATTGGGAAATTCAATGTGGATCAACACCTCTGGTATTAAATTTGAGGGTCCAGACGAGGCTTGCAAAGCTATGCTGCCCTAAAATGGAAGACCAATTACCTGCAGAAATACCAAACTGAAAAAATTGGTAGATACTCCCTTGTCTTACTACTGATTTTTTAGATACTGCAAATGGGACCCCAAAATACTTTGGAAAGCTTTGAAGAATCATTCTGAAACTGCAATAACTTGTGTATAATTGTTTCACGAGCCCAATATTTTGCAGATGCTGCAGTTTTCCATTTTAGGGCAGTGTGGCTACCATGAGTCTAGAAAATTTTGCAGATTCTGCAGTTGTCCATTTTATTGCATTCTTCAGTCAGATGTCTGAGTAGTGCACCTAATTACCTACTAAATTCCCAGTCGTTTGTACAGTGTGGGATTTTAAGGACAATTGAAATTGGGGACAGGGTTAGCTTCTTTTAGTAGTTAGGTTTGTAATCAATGCACTGTGTATTAGTTTAGTTGTAATAGTTTTCCTTCAGAGCAAGCACTTTTAGATTCTTCCATCTTATTTTCTAGTCCAGTTGATTTGTTCCCAAACAGTTGATGCGAGACTTTTGACTCAGGCTCTCTCTCACCTCTCAGACTCTTTTCTGTCTCTCTCTCTCGTTTCAGCACTGAATGACTGCCTAGTTAGATCCCAGTGCTTGGCCTTTGGCCTTAATTTTGTTCAATTCAATTCAGTTCAATCATGGTTACTGAAGTATGTTTTTTTATTTTCCAGTGTATGTGAACAAAGGACAGTGTCAAATGGAAGACTGCAATCTGCAAATGTACAAAACTGAGAAAAATAGTCCATCCCTTCCTTTACTATTGATTTTGCAGATCTAAATGGGAATTCTAAATAAGCACTGAAGAATCTTTTTGAAAGAGTAATGTGCACATTAGCGTTTGATGTAGCCCAATAGGTGCATGTCTCAATTTTGAAGGCTTTTCATCTGCAACCCTCCCTAACAGTTGATTCATAGTGCAACTGCAAAAGGTTTTGACTGTTACAGCCTTTCAAACCTTTTTTACTGTCAGGCGTTTCGATGCTGAATGACTTCATAGGTCCCAGTGCTTGGCCTTTGACCTAAAGTGTATATTCAGTTCAATTCAGTCAATACTGAAGTATGTTTTTTGTTTTCCAGGCATGTATGAAAAGGACAGTGTCACCATGAAGACCAACCAATCTTCAATAGATATCACAGGTGCAGATCTAAATGAATTCAGCAGTCTAAGAGCTTGTTTTTCAAGAGGTGTGCTACAAGACTGATGTACATTGAAAGAAGGCTATTTATCTGACAGCCTCGTAGATCTGAGGCTATTTTGACTGACAGCCTTGTAGATCTAAGGCCATTTTGACTGGAAGCCTCGTAGATCAAAGGCTATTTTGACTGACAGCCTCGTATATCTAAGGCCATTTTGACTGACAGCCTCGTATATCTAAGGCTATTTTGACTGAGCCTCGTAGATCTAAGGCTATTTTGACTGACAGCCTCGTATATCTAAGGCTATTTTGACTGACAGCCTCGTAGATCTAAGGCTATTTGACTGACAGCCTCGTAGATCTAAGGCTATTTGACTGACAGCCTCGTAGATCTAAGGCTATTTTGACTGAGCCTTGTGGATCTGAGGCCATTTTGACTGAAGCCTCGTAGATTTAAGGATATTTTGACTGACAGCCTCGTAGATTTAAGGCTATTTTGACTGACAGCCTCTTAGATCTAAGGCTATTTTGACTGACAGCCTCGTAGATCTAAGGCTATTTTGACTGACAGCCTCGTAGATTTAAGGTTATTTTGACTGACAGCCTCGTAGATTTAAGGCTATTTTGACTGAGCCTTGTAGATCTGAGACTATTTTGGCTGACAGCCTCGTAGATCTGAGGCTATTGTTACTGACAGCCTCGTAGATCTAAGGCTATTGTTACTGACAGCCTCGTAGATCTAAGGCTATTGTTACTGACAGCCTCGTATATTTAAGGCTACTTTGACTGACAGCCTCGTAAATCTAAGGCTATTTTGACCGACAGCCTCGTAGATCTAAGGCTATTTTGACTGACAGCCTCGTAGATGTATCTGGAGGATGAGTCTCCAATTTCCTTTTTATTGTGAGTTAAACCCACTGATAGTGAATGTGGTTAACTGTTGACTCTCTCTCAAGACAGTTAGATATCAAGCATTTCCAAATTCAACTGGTAACTCTCTCAAGATTCATAGGTTACATTGCTTGCTTTCAAATGAGTGTTTGTGCTTTTGAAAGTAAATTGTTTGTCTCAAAGTAACAAAGAATTCAAATGAATTTGTGCTTTTGAAAAAAGTAAACGAGCTGAATATCAAGTGACGTTTTCCTATGTTTTTTGCTTCCTTTAGAAGAATTTAAAGTAATATTTTGTTTGTAACTCTCAAAGTAACGACTTGTATTCTAGTGAGTGTTTGCATTGCGGCAAGCCCCCCCTTCCAAAGTAAATTGTTTGTCTCAAAAATACCAACCTAACGAATCCAAGGTGTTTTGTTACAATTTTGCCGTGTTAGTTTGGAAAGTAAATTGTTTGTCTCAAAGTAACGAAGAAGTCTTCAAATGAATGTTTTATATTTACAGCCGACCGACAAATAAATTAAATTCTTGTCAAGTAAAATAACATAGAAAAAAAAAATTTCAAATGAGAACAGCCGGCTTACTTTTGAAAATAAATTAAATTGTCTCAAAGTAACAAAGAATTCAAATGAGAGTTTGTGCTTTTGCAAGTAAATTGTTTGTCTCTTAAGTAACAAGGAATTCAAATGAGAGTTTATGCCTTTGAAATTAAATTGTCTCAAAGTAACAAAGAATTCAAACGAGTGTTGTGCTTTTGAAAGTAAATTGTTTGTCTCTAAGTAACAAGGAATTCAAATGAGTGTTTGTACACTTGACAGTAATTGATTGTCTCAAAGCAACAAAGATTTTTTTTTAGATTGAAAGAAGTAATTTGGCATTTTTAAGTTATACAGTGGTACTGTAAGCTACTTTTGTTGTTATAGAAAACTAGTGTCACTTTTGTTTCCAGAAACTTAGATTTTTTTTTTAAATAAATATATTGTGTGTGTTTGTAAATACCTGTTCGACCTTGTTCTCTCAAAGCAGACTCCAAAATCAAGAAGGTAAGCAAATGGGTAAAAATGGAGGTAAGAGACACTCTCCCCAATTTGGAATCCCTTAGTTTTCTTTTGGTCAATTTTCGTAGTTCAATATCAGGTTTTTCTAAACTGTTGATGGCTGTGTTTGTTTACTTAAAGGCCAGACAGAACAAGAAGTTTGTTTTTTTAATATGTAAAGTCATTGTTGCTCGTTGGTCAATGGTACTTCAGTAGAAAAACCCAGTTGTCATCGTTCATAGCTACAGTATAATGTTTCTGCTTTCTCAGGTGGCTTTCAAGTATAGCCTTTTGCCCTGATTCTTCGTTGCTGACATTTCCAGGCTGTTGCTGGCAAAAGTTCCTTTCTTAGAATTTCTTCCTCGTGATTTATGCACTGGAGTCTAGAGGTTCAATAGGAAATGTCCCATATTTCATACTTTATAAACTTCAGTTACGAAATGCAGTTGTAGGTTTGTGGTACATTAAACTCTAGTCTGCTCCGGAGTCGGAAGATTTCTGAACTTCATCCACCAGTCTCTTTTTTTTTTACATGAAAGATTCTTCTTGCTTTGTCAACTCTGAGATGGATTAACATTTTTGTTTGACAGTTTTTCAGATTGTCCAATTTGGATTCCTACTCGATGAAGCCTATTGTACATTTACTCTTGTCTGCTCCTGATTCAGAAAATTTCTTACCTACATCCACCAAGCTATAGTAGTCATTTTGCGTTGTCTACCCTAAGAAATGATTAACTTTTCATTTGACAGTTTTTTTTAACTGTAATTTGGTGTTCTGCTCTCTGCAGCCTTCGTCACATTGATATGGATAGTTACTGCTGTGACTTTTGAGTGTAGTTCCCTTTAGGTTAGGCTAAGAATGTAATTCACTCGATTTGCTTTCGTATGTCGTTGTAAGCGTTGAAGCTTTTGTTCCTTATATTTTTTAAGTGGTGTATCTTTAAAATGTTCTTTTTGAGTTCATAGGGATGGAGATCCATGTATGCTGTAGGTCTACAAGTATAGCTTCGTTTTTCTCAGAGTAGCAATTTTTTCCTCTATGTTTGCTTTGAAATTTGGCTACAACCAGAGTCGAAGACTACATCCTTGGACCAGGTCTCTTTTGGTGCCTGTGTTTTTGGTACTTGTTTTAATTTTTAGCTTTCAAGGTTGAGTTCCTGTGACTAGGAATAGTTGTATAAGCATCTTGTCTTGTTACTGTTTCTATCTCAAAACAGCCAACAGTGGTTATGAACTTTCCTGTAGACCATCAGACCCAGGCTTCTTCTGTAGCTCATTGACCCGGGGACTTGAAAGTTGCTAGCATTCTGCTGTCAAGGAACGTGGTGAACTAGAAAATAGTCTCTCATTATCCCATGTAACGTGACACATTTGGCTAATTTAGGACGTGTTGGTCTTGTCTGAATCCATTTATGGTTGGAAGATTTTATTGTCCACTTTCTGTACTCTCTTTATTGTATACTGCTTGGAAGGTGCCCTTTAGATCTGTGTCCAGTTAGGTAGTTGTGCAGGAATGTTTTGTAGGTAATGATAATTATGAAATAATGTACTCGCTTCCCAGTATTTAACAAGTGTTGATCTTGGCTGATTGGCCAGATTATTTTGTTTCCCATCTGTTATGAGATTGCTGGGCCTTGAGCTCTCCTATTCTCATGGACTCTGCTGTTTCAAGTAGTGGCACAACTTCAGTCACGTGCAGTGTAGGCATTAGCCACTGCATTCCTCAGTATCATACCTCGTTTTGTCCTGTGGTCTTTGTCCTAGGTAGATTTTAGGTGTTTAAAGTAACTGTTCAGTTCTGATTATATCAAAGAGTGGCTTGAATTCCTTAATTATTCATAACTGCAGGTCTCAGCACAGATTCAATGAGCATTGTTGTTCTGGGAATGTTCTCTGCTCATGTTTTCAGAAGTCGTCAAAGCAGAGGGGTTTTCAGATGGAGTGGTCTGATTATAGAGGTGGTCATAACCAGCAATGGTCTGATTTCAAGTGAAAGGAATGTTTACCACATCTGCGGCCAAAGGGTGTGACTTTCCCCCTTCAACTTCCCATCGTCTTCCTTCTCTTTGAAATACATAATGGAACTAGATGGTTTTTCTGTAACTGCCTTCTGCTAGAGCTTTGTCTTGTAGCCTACTCCTTCGACAGTGACCCAACTTTCACCATGTTTTCTGACGCTGTACCACTACCAATTCAACACTGGCCTCTCTTCTGGCCCTGTTGACTTGGTCTTGGATTACCATTTCTTTGACCTACACTCTGTGGTTATGGACTACATTGCTTTTGCCCACGTCAGATGTCTAGTCCAATAGGCTAGACGTTACTTTAATAAGGCAAGTCCACTGGTACCATACGATGGCATATTTTCTGACAAAGAAGGGCCCCCTATGTCTGACATGTGTCAAGGAATTTAAGGCAAATATATTGACCCGCAGCAGATACGTGGTACTTTTGTTATTCGTATGCTTCAGATGTTACTTTTGTCAACTAGTTTTATTCAAGAATCTGCTTCATAGCAAGGTTGTTTTCCAGAGCAAGGCTCGCACTGCAAGATATTGTTGGGACAAAATCCTTTCCCACACGGCACTGATTGAAATTGCATTCAGGTAATGTTGATGGCACCACCGTGTCTAACTCTGCCTGATCTTTTTACATAGGCCTATATACCTTGATGTGCTTAATCTGTCTGGAGTGGTTTTGGCTTTTTAGGTACTTTTTTTTATCTAGTTTGTTCCTGAATGCAGCTGTTTGTATGCTTCAGATATTCCATTTGTTGACACTGGTTTCTTGAAAGTTACACCAGTTCTTTCTAACCGAAGTCCTGTAGGCTACCTTGTCTGTCACAGGTGAAACTACTATTTAATCGCCTGTTGCATCAATAGCTTTTCCTCTTGTCTTTTGACAAGGAGTTGGTCTGTTTATGGTGAAACATGTGGTGCACTGTATTCATTATTAAAGGTTCTTTTTACAGCCTCCAACCCATTTCTGTTCCTCTTACTGTACCTCCTTTCATATTCGCTCTTTCCATCTTGCTTTCCTCATCCCTCTCCCAACAGTTGATTCATAGTGCAACTGCTTTGAGGTTTTCCTTCTGTATTACCCACCAAACCTTTTACTGTCAATTTCCTTTCCAGAGCTGAATGACTTCATAGGTCCCAGTGCTTGGCTTTTGGCCTAAATTCTATATTCAGTTCAGTTCTTTATGGCGAAGGTTGCGTTTCTGCCAATTCGAGTTCATTTGAAAATTAGTTTGATTTGCTGCGTAAGACTGGCAAAAAAAAGGTATTTTTTGAAGCTGTGGTGTTTATGCAATTTGGAAACATGGTTGGTTTGCAAAGTCTGTTTTGTTCCACATATCTAACTTTGTCACAGTTTCATTGCATGATAAATACCGGTGAAAAATCCTTTAGAGCATTGGTTCACATACTGGGGGTAATTACCCCCGTGGGGATAATGAAGCACTTTCTAATTTTTTCCGTTGCCAAAGAAATAATGCTTTAAGTCCAATTTATAATGAAAGGAACAATGCTTTAATTTTAATTTTTGTCAAAGGAGTAATTTTAAAATTAAATTCTTGATTTCTTATGACGAGTAAAAGTAAATAATTCCCTTACATATAAGCATTAGAAATTAAGCATTCCAATATTTTTATTTCCTTCATATTATAACTTCACATAACTGAAGAGGAATGGCCTAGGGGTAATGTCGATCAGGAGTAGGGTAGGGGTCATAGTGATCTATCACCACTGCTTCCGGGGGTAACGATACCAGAAAATTTGGAACTGCAAATGACAAAATAGTACCAGGTTCAAAGACGAAAGATCTACAAGTTCTCCAAAAGTCACAGATGGCTTGCAGAAAGGTTAAATAAAAGTAGATATATAGAGATAAATAATAATATATTGGGATGACTGAACATGAGTTAAGTAAGAAAAATAAGTCCTGAAATAAGTATTTTCATAAATTTCAGACCAAGACGAAAGGTTTGAGTGACCCATTGAGGGAAGACTATGCTAAAGTCAGTGGTGTAGCATTTGAAAGAAAACGGGTTATTAGGTCGATAAGGGTAGGCTAAAACTTTTAAAAGTGAATCTTGGTCCTATACTGTAGGGCAGACTAAGCCAGGTAGAATATGGCTGTAGCATATGAACCACTTGAAAGAAAACGGGACATCAGAAAAGGTAAACTATTTTAAATTACAGTAAACTTTAGGGCAGACGAAGCCGTAAGAAGATGGCTGTAGCATGAGAAGCGTTTGATAGAAAATGGGTTAAAGGTAAACCTTCAATATTTAAATAAAAAAATGTCCATACAGAAGGGCGTGCAATATATTCATAGATTTGGCTTAGGTCCAGTATAAAAATTAGGTGACGTCATAGTTGTGACGTCACAAGCTTCGTGTAGGTTAAAGGTAAACTTCAATATTTAAATGAAAGAAAATGGGCATATATTCATAGATTTTGGCCTAGGTCCAGTAGAAAAATTAGGTGACGTCATATGCTTCATGTAGTTTAAAGGTAAACTTCAATATTTAAAAGGCCATATAGAGGGCATGATTTCATAGATACGGCTTGGGTATAGTATAAAAAGTGACATGGTTGTGACGTCACAAGTTTAGTGTAAATGTAAAGGAACATTTCACATGACGTCATAGCTGATGACGTAAGCATTCCTGTATAAACATGTAAGCCTACGATATAGAAGGGAAATAAAAGCCATGAGATAATCGAACGTTCTTTTATTTAAACCCAAAAAATACACACAATTGGGGGAGATTACTAAATGAAAATTTTTTTTTTTTTTTTTACTCCTTGGAGCCAGCATTGCAATGCCCCGAAGGAGAGAGAGAGCGCCCTCAGCTGGGGGTAATGAAACCAGCCGGTTACCAACTTTGAAGCCGACTCAAATGGCTTAAGTTTTCTAAGCTGACAACAGCTGATTGCCGAGATGTGAAAAAGCCTCATATACACTTCCCTCGTGCTTTCCAAGATGTCTGCCATTTTCTATGCCGCTAGGGAAGATATGTTAGACCCCAAATGTCAGAGAATGATGTTTAAGTACAGTAAGCCTAAGGTGGGCGTGGCTAGGTTACCACCAAGACAAGCCTAGGCTTACGTTCACTCTCATGGCTGTAGTTTTTACTTAGGCAAATGTTTGGTTGACCTGTAGTGTCTTTTGAAACATGGCGTGAAAACCTGTAGCCTTGAACCATCAGAATTTCGTCCAGAGGTATAAATGGCCCACCCACAAAACATTTCCCAAGTCCAGTTCCTCTATGGATGACTCGTAACGATATCTACGAGGTGTAAACGTACATTTTGACATTCTGATCTCCGTTTTCGTTGAGGTTTCGAGTTTTTAAGAGTTTCTCTCACGTCTTCTATTAGAAAATGGGTCTTTTTGTACTATAAAGTATCTCTTGAGTAATTTTAATAGAAAATGAGTCCTTTAGTATCATTAAACCTCATAGAAAACAGGAACATTAAGCAAAAGAGGGTGACGAAGATAAATGTACCTCGAACGCGTTAGCCATCTGAGCTTTGACTTAATACCTGACAGAATTCTTGACTTTGAGAGCTGTAGAGGATAATTTTACTTGTAAATATTAATTGATACGGCTAATTTAACCTTATTTCCAGAGGTAATTATATATAAAACTGACTTCATTCTTTTCAATATGCATTTGACTGAAAATAACTTAGTATATTTTAAGGGTCTCACACAGCCTGTTCCCTGGCATCTTCCATTATTTTGACGTCAAGTTTGATATCAAAATGTCAATACTGGTGGCCAAATTGAAGTCTAATCATGAATTAAAACATGACACTTCAATTTAGCCACATATATAGCCATTTTGACGTCAAATTTTACCTCAAAAAGCTGAAATATGTCAGAATATAAGCTCCTGTGATACCTAGACCGATGTAGAAATGCTCTATATGAGTGACTTCAAATTCCTTGATTATTTTTCGAGATAGTTCTATTTAGCTGAACATTTTTAACACTGAAATTGTCAATTTTCACTTAATTCTTTTATCATTAGATTTTTTTCCTTCAAATACCTTTGCCTGATTGACTTTTTCCATGTGAATTTGATGATGCAATGCATTTAATTATAATTTGTAAAATGCCATGTTCCATGATTAGAGGGGCATTTTTATCTGAGGAATTTACACATTTTATATATACTTTTTTATGATTTTTTGGTGATTAGTTTCAATGGGTCAAAATTAAATATTTGCTGCACTCTATTATATAAAATAGCTTATTTACATTTTCAATTAAAAATTTAGCTAAATTTTGTATTATTTCAATAGCATTTTTAAGGCTTAGCCTAATAACTTGATATGCACCAAAATACTGAATTATTTAGAACTGAATTTCTATGTAACTTTAAAGTCAAGCGATTAATTGAAGACTTCTAAAAGTTATATACTTTATTTGGTGCTATTTTCAATTTACATGATCATTTCCAAAGTACGGCATATTCATTTATATTCTCAGATGTCTCTCCGGGCAAGTGAATTACAGGAAATTCAGAATTAAGCCAAAGAAAATCTAATTAACTTTATTTCACTTCAAATTACAACTCATCCTCCGGTCCTTGATCACAACAAAATCAATTAATTACACCAAGACACACACACAGTCCCCCCAAAAGCAGACAAGTGACCCAAACCCCTTCAGGTGGAAAAAGCGTGCCTTGAGGCACCCCCCTACCCAAAACCACTTCGTCTTATAGGCCTAATGACACCATTCAATGTAAGTGATTGAGTCAGGTAAATGGTCAGGAGACGTGCAAGGCTAATGTCCTCCTGCCCTGAGTTCTTCCTCCCCCAGCAGGACAGCAGGTCGGACTAACGTCAACCTTCACCTTACACGTGGACCACCAGGCCAAATTTTAGGTTCTGTGTGATACGCCTTACAAGAATCCACCCCATTGCCAGGTAATCAGGGATGGTATAGGCCTAACTAATAATTATGTAATTAGCGAGAAAATAAACCTCTTTAACAGGTAATTGTGCAATTAGGGAGGAATATTTATCCCATTGCCAAGTAATTAGAGAAGGTATAGGCCTAACGAACCAGTAATTATGAAATTAGGGAGAAAAAATTTAACAGATAATTATGCAATTAGGGAGGAATATTCATCCCACTGCCAACTAATTTGACATAGGTATAGGCCTAACCAACTAATAATTATGTAATTAGAGAAAAAACAAACCTCTTTAACAGGCAATTATGCAATTTTGGAGGAATATCCATCCCATTGCCAGGTAATTAGAGATGGTTATAGGCCTAACTAATAATTATGCAATTAGGGAGAAAAATCTCTTTAACTGGTAATTATAATTAGGGTGGGATATTCATCCCATTGCCAAGTAATTAGAAACAGGTATAGGCCTAACTAACCAGTAATTATATGTAATTACGGAGAAATCAGGCTCATTTACAGGTAATCTGATAGAAAAAATCTGTCATTAACATGGAATTTGGACAAGAAATAGGCCTAAGCAACTAGAAATTATGGTAATTATGGAGATATCAGGCTCATTTACAGGTAATTTGGTATAAAAAATGTCATTAACATGGAATTTAGACAAGAAATAGGCCTAAGCACCAGTAATTATGTAATTAGGGAGAAATCAGGCACAACAGGTAATATGATAGAAAAATGTCATTAACATGGAATTGGGACAAGAAATAGGCCTAAACCAGTAATTACGTAATTAGGAGAAAAAGGCTCATTTACAGTAATCTGATAGAAAAAATCTGTCATGAACATGGAATTTTGACAAACAATCGTTCTCTTTAAGAGGTAATTATCTAATTAGGGAGAAATATCCCATTGCATTATAATTAGGGGATAATCTATTTCATTAACAGGTAATCAGGAAGAAAAATCAGCCTCATTAACTGGTAATTAAGGACGATTGCCTAGCACCTGATTAGAACATTCCCTCGGGTGTTTTGAAGTTAGGATTTCTGCTCAAATCTTTTCAGTTTTAACAAGACTTAGAAGAGCAGTTTTCTACTGAATTGACCTAAATATAGAATTTGGGCTAAAGGCCAAACACTGGGACCCTATGATGATGAGGTCATTCAGCGCTGAAGCAGAAATTAACAGGTTTGAAAGGTGTAACAGGAGGAAAACCTTTTGCAGTTACACTATGACTCAACTGTTAGGAGAGGGTTGAGGAAAGTAAGATAGAAGAGAATATGATAGGAGGTACAGTAAAAGGAACGAAAAGGGTTGCAGCTAGGGACCTAAGGAGGCATGCTGCAAAGAACAGTTTGCCTAAGTGCACCACATGAAAGTAAGTTTTCATTGATCACCAGAACAGGACTGAACATTGAGCTTTAGTTTTACTGAAACAGAAATAAATATTCGGTCAGACCACTGGCCAAAGCTCCCAATTGAAAACTTTAATATGTGAATTTTGACATAACTAAAAAACCTCAAGATCTAAGTCTTTGCAGAAAATTCTAATACAAGGACCAACGAAGGGGCTATCAAACTAGAAAAAATTTTTTTCAAGATCTGCTTTAAAATTCTAATTTAGAATTTTTTTTTAGCTTTTAGGATACTCTAAATCTTGACCTTCTAACTTACTCTTGACATGGAGCCATCCCTTATGTCCAAAATTTCTAGAAGACTATTACTAAAGCTCTCTTCTTGCGAGTTCTATTAGGCGAAAAAACCCTAAGAAACTAATAACTTCTGTGCCTAAAATACTACAAAATCTTGGTATTAAAAAAAACTCTCCCATCTGACATACTTTGTGGCCAAAGATCTCAATCGTACTGACTCTATGCTAAAATCATACTCTAAATAAAAAATAAAACATTTATTGGAGAGAAAACTGACGAATAAGCCCTGTCAATTGAAAAAACATAAACTTTTTAGGGAAGTTTCCATTTTCTGGGCAGAATCAACACTGGCTCCCAAACTGGCAGACTTGGTAGGCCTTTAAACACCACTTTCTGGGCAAAATCAACTATGGCTCCCAAGCTGAAAAACTTTGCAGACCTGAAAACTCCGCTTTCTGGAGCATAATCAACTCTGGCTCTCAGACTGACAAACTTTGCAGGCCTAAAAACTCCATTTTCTAGGCATAATCAACTCTGGCTCCCAGACTGACAAATTGGTAGGCCTATAAACGCCACTTTCTGGGCAACACCGACTCTGGCTCCCAGACTGACAAATTGGTAGGCCTGTAAACTCCCCTTTCTGGGCATAATCAACTTTGGCTCCCAGACTGACAAACTTGGTAGGCCTGTAAACTCCACTTTCTTGATATAATCAACTATGGGTCCCAAGAAGAAACACTTCGCAGGTCTATAAACACCACTTCCAGGGCAAAACAAAATTACTCCAACACCAACAAACTTTTTAGACCAATAAATGAAAACTTTCATAAAAAAAAAGCTTGCTGAAAGACTTCCTGGGCAAGGAAAACAAGTAAGCTGATACTCTCTGGGTGGAAAACTTTTAGAACAAGAGATTTTCAAGTCAAATAATACTAAATCTAACCATTTCCAGTCAAAACAAAAACCTCTCTTGAATGAGTAGACTTCCTTCACAAAAACATCACCAAAACTAACACCCTTTTGAGGCAAAAAAAAAACTTACCCAAAGTAACACACTTCACGCAAAGAACTCTATCAATTGACACAATATCTAGGCAAATTGAGATTCACCCACTCTAACTCCATACTGATAACACTTCCTAGGTAGAAAAACTTTTCAAGAACAAACTCAATGGACAAAAATCACTGCCAATGACCACATGTTCTGGGCAAAAACCTCCCTAGTGAAAAATCTTAGATAAGACCAACACTTTTTGGGCAAAAGTTCTCTCCAAAGATACACATTTCAGGCAAAACCTCTCCCAAACAAACACTATTTGTAGGTAAAATATAAAAACGGTTTCGAAATGACCCACTTTTTGGGCAAAACTTCCTGAGTATAAAATTCACGAAATATATTAGACATTTTAACCAAGTGACCCGTGAAGCCTCCCAAGTGAATCCTCAGACTGATAGATTTTCTAATCAAAAACTCTCTCAAACCAGAAAGTATACTTCTTGGCAGAGAAAATAGCAAACTAACAGACTTAACGGAAAAACACACAGACAAAATACCAGACTTCACACCCAAAACAAGCTTCCTTAACAGACTTTAACTCCTCAAAAAATCACGAACTACTAAATTTTCTAGTCCCAAAAAAATTCCCCAGAATAAAAAAATTTTTATGCAAAAAAATAGACTAGCAAGACTTCCAAGGCATAAATATAATAGTAATTAACAGATTTCCCCCCTAAAAAAGACAAAATAACAGACCTATTACCAAAAAATTATAACAGACCTTTTAGGCAAAAATTCACAAACCCAGACACCTAGAAAGCCACAGCATCAAAGTGAACAGACTCTGTAAAGGCAAAACCATCAAATCTAACAGACTTCCTGAAGACAAAACAGCATACTAACAAACTACATGAAAGTAAAAGCAACACACAGACACTGTAAATAAAATTCTGTCACAGACTACAATATTGGTTCGAGGAGAATGTCACATAGACTAGTGTGCAATCTAAAACTTAATGTATGACAAATATCAAAAGCATGTTTTCTGAGAGCAAAAAATATCAAAGGCAGACTTTCTGAAAGGAAAGCATCATGAAGAATTAGACTTTCTCAGACTAATTTTCAGAAACTGGCTTTCTAAAAGAGAAAGTATCACACGACCACAGACTTCTTGAAAGCAAAAGAGTCACAACAAACTTCCTGAATGCAAAACATCAAAAGAAACTTGCCAAAACTTCTGCAGTGAAATATCAAAGTATCACAGACTCACAGACTTTCTAAAAACCAAAACTCTCATAAACAAACACAACTGGCTTTCTAAAAACCAAGACTTTCATAAACCAGGACACTTTCTAAAACAAAATCTACCAGGAGCAAAGACTTCCTGAATCCTAATTGGTCTTGAACCACTATTTTCCCTGAATCCTGGACTTGTTTCAAACTCCAGCAAACATATCCTGTGCTTTTAACTTTGCATTACGTATTCAGATGGTACTAATGATGATGAATCCTGATTCTACCTTCGTCCACCAAAAGAGACAGTGCCAAATCTTAACGAGCAAGACCTGAAGCCTGAAGAACTCCATTCATTAAAATGCCAGTTTATTACAAACAGTAACTAAATATCCTACACCGGCAATCATTCCGTATTCCATACTTCATTGTCATATACCAATTTGTAACAAATCTTGGCATGATGTGCCTCTAACAATCATTCCTTCTTACTAATTTATAACAAATCTTGACGTGATGTACCTTTGACAATCTTTTCTTCTTTTTTCAAGTCTTTACCTGAAAACCTTTATGAACAAAGCCAACTGACTTTTATATGAACTTGACAGGACTCCAAAGGGAAATCAGCTTGCAAAGAGGGACAATCTACAGGAAAAGGGGATGAATGAATGAATATGAGGGAACATAAAACAAAAACGGTGCACCTGATATTCAGGAGACGTCGGCAGGGAGCAAGAATGAATTTGCTCCTGTCTGAAATATCTGGAGCTCAGAAGACTCCACGACTGCATTGGGCAAACTATTCCACATTTTAGTTGTAGCCAAGATGAAACTCTTAGCAAACCCCCTAGCAAAGATAGACATTGTTACCAAGGTTTCCTGTACACCAAAATTTACTGCTTGCAAACTATGAAAAGCTTGAACACAACAATAAACATTAGCCAAATTCATTCTCAGCACTGGTCTATGAACAGCAAAGCTTCCATCCTTTAATTATTCCAAAACTTGACTCTCGTAGAAAAACACTTTGAATCCTAAGACATCATGAGCAATGACTGGATTAAACCACAAACCAACATCATAAAAAAGGACTTATTTAATCCTAAACTACATATCAACACTCAGAAAACCTTTGCACAAACCCACTGACATCTAGAAAGGTAAGCTGCACATCAATACAAAACCCAGGAAATTTCTAACCTACATTGTGACCACTAACCTAAGATTGAGCATATTTGCTCTACAATAAATTGACATTCTGGTGACTTCTCAAGGTCCCATGACTCAGTAAGGCCTGCCAAGACCAATTTTCAACAGGCTACACCAGCTATACATCTAAATATCCACAAAGCAACGGAATAGAATCTCGTATCACATATTCTCCCAGCAACAAAATGCTCCAGAACAGTACTATAACACCATTACTTCAGCACCTCACATCAGGGACATGCTTCTCCAGTTCTAAGAGCCAAACACAAGGTTCAGTAAACCAGTACGACGTTTTCATAGCCTACAAACTTTCAGAGCAAACCTGTCAGTACCTGAAGCCACATAACCATTACAAACTGACAAACATTTCAAGTATTGGCAACAAGATTTCTACCCGTTTATGTAAGGAAGTGACAACTTGCTCCTCCATAGCATGATTCATCTAAACCCTAAACAAACCGTTCATGGGAATACTTTCTATATACATTAAGCCTTACATTAGAAAAGGTAACCTATGGACAATTTCCTTATCTAATTACATGACAGGGAAAAACCTTTGTTTTTAATCTGCCTGCCATCCCTCACAGCCAAAGAATCTCAACATGCCTTATGGACCCTTTTTGTGAAAGTAGGCCTATAGTAACCTTTCTGGTGCATCAAAAGCCACATTATTGCACATTAACCTCTTTAAAATATCTGTAAAATAGTTTTATTCGTCAATTTTAGGCAAAGACTTACATAAACAGTCTTGTGGACCTTTTGTGAAAGCAGGCCTATAGTAACTTCTCTGTCTTATCAAAAACCACATTATTACACATCAACCTTTTTGCAAAGGCTTCTAATTAACTGGCGATGTTATGAACTTTGTAATGTTTCTCACACAGACTTTTCTAATACTGGGTCGTTGTGGTATTTATCCTTTCTTTATTTCAGGTACACGAATGTAATGCCCAGCCTAAGACGTGAAGGCGTTTGAGCCCCAAGCTGGTACCCCCTTTTGGGACGACGGTCGTGTGTCCGAAATGTAATCAAAGGTTTTGTCATTGACTTGACCAAAAGGATAGCTTTTAGCTTACCAAATGTTCTTATAGACTTATTTTAAGGTTTTCAGCTCAAATTCCAACTTTCAAAATGTTCTTCTAGACTTACTTTAAGGCTTTCAGCACAACTTCTAACTTTCAAAATGTTCTGAAACTCTGTATCTTCTAAGACATCTGGCAGAATATAAATGGTATTCTGTATTCAAAAATAATCTCGTGGTAAAATTTTCATGTAAATTTTTAGAATACCAGCATGTGGCACAATCAATCAAACTCGACATTAGCAAAAATGAGAAAAAATCTGCCCCAAGAAAATCAATTCTCTAACCTTGGTAAATGACGCTTTGCAAATTAGAATATTTTTCCATTATTACACCAGCAAATTCACATGAATTAGGCCAGGAAATGGTATTTGAAATAACAGAACCTAATGATGATTAAGTTATCAGCAAAATGTGACCATTCAGAGTAAAAAATTTCCCTAAACTGAGAACCTTTCTTAGAAAAGTAACTGAAGATTTTAGGTCATGCATATGGAACACTTACGCATCTCGCTATACAAAGTAATTTTAGTCAGGTATCCATAATAAAAATGAGTCAATTTTATATATAAGAACCCCTGGAGACAGATCAAAAATACCCCTATTCACAAATGTTTACAAGTGAATTTATACACACAGCTCTAAGGAAATGAATTCTGACAGGTACAAAGCCAGTAGTCCAATAGCTAATACATTTGAAATTGTATATACATCACAGCCACAAGTCTTTTACTTAATGTTCCCCGTTTTCTATGAGATTCAATACAAGACTCAAATTCTGTAACAAGACGTGGGAGAAAATCTTACACAAGAAATCTCAGAGAAAATAGAAAACAGATGGACAAAATATGTGAAAATCGTAAATTCTCTTACCAGTTATTCATAGAAAAAGGAACTAGGTATTTTTAGGGGCCATTATGCTCTTTTGATTCAAAATTCTGGCAGCCAAACCATACAGGCTCAGTAAACCATTTCACAAGACACTACAGGCAAACAAGCATTTGTTTTAGTACAATTACAGCCATAAAAGTAACCGAAAGTCAAGGATTGTCTTAGAAGTAACCTTACCCCACCAACTTAGGTTTCCTGTACAATAACATCATTCTCTGACATTTGAAACGGTCTAACAATCCCCCTTGGCGACACTGGCAGACATCTTGGAAAGCACAAGGTAAGTATCTGAGATTTCTTCCCATCTGGGCCAATCAGCTGTCAGCTTAGAAAACTCAATTAAGCCCTCTGGGTCAACTCCAAAGTTGGCAACCGACTGGTTTCATTACCTCCAGCTGAGGGGGGGCTCTCTCACCTCCTTCGGAGCACTGCAATGCTGGCCCCAAGGAGTCCTTTATTTTCTAGTTTTCTATGATTTTTCCAGTTTTGTGTTTATACAGTGTACATACATAAGAAGACTTCTGTACTTCAGCTTACGTCCCTTAAGAGTGAGCAATATTTCATAACTTTATTTTTCATAACCTTTTTTAAGTCGTTCAGGTTTGCAGACTAATATTTAACCTTGACAGACACTTCTCTGGATCTCAATTTGACAAAAAACAGTGAAAAAGAAATTTAGGTATAAACAAATATTCCAAAAGATTGACCTGTTTCATACACTAATCTAAGGTCGTAATATCTGTGACTATGGAAAAACTGACAGCATATAAACGTTTTAAATGTGTTTAGAGTAATGTTTGTGTGTTTAGATTGTTTAGTGTGTTCAGGGGGAGAGGTTTTAAGTGTGAGAATGTTGAGAGTGAGGTATTTATAATCCCTGTGTCTTGAAGCAATGGAAAAAGGCGCCTTGATGTATGTTAGTGTGAATAAGGGGGAATTCAAGTGTGAAATGGTGCATTAAAACTAAAAAACCATGGGAAGACTTTGATGAGGCACAAAATGTGTGTGTGTGCCTGTGTGGAGAGAGAGAGAGAGAGAGAGAGAGAGAGAGAGAGAGAGAGAGAGAGAGAGAGAGAGAGAGAGAGAGAGAGAGAGAGAGAGAGAGAGAGAGAGAGTAATTCCTTTAAAACAAAGTATGCAGGAATTGGTCAACTTGAGATTTCAACAGCATGAGAGTTTTTTATTAGTGACCAGAACAGCTTCTACAGTGAAAAGGTGTGCAATTCTACACCTTCCAAGCTGTGCTGTAAATCTGCAAAATGTTTCGGTGTAACAGCTTTAACAGGAGACTGAAAGAATTCCCTTGATTGTGTAGTATAAGATTCCAAGCTGACAGAAATAGAAGTCTAGTCACAATGGAAGTTTGAGAGAAAGAAGTAAGAACAATATATTAGTTATTTACACCAATTTATAACAATATCTCGTTAATATATCCGGTTTCTATAGATAACATTGCAAAATGGTTTTGCTATCTCAGATTATTGCAAACGTTGGCCTGTGGGGAAAATCTGCATAGCTATGTTTCTCCAAATTTAGCTTACCAACCCTACATTACAATGTCTGCATGAATATCATAATTGAATTGAATATTAGAATTTTCTTGAATTATTTTGTTAAAGCCAGTTTTTCAGTAGGGACCTATTTTGTTTTCATTCATAAACTAAAACGGCACTACTTTTTCTAGCTAAATGAAGCCTAAACTTGTGAGAACTGGGCAGAAAGCTGAAATACAGAAGTTCTTTTACAAGAGAATCAACTTACAATTTGGTATCACAGTCATTTTCCCATTATTCACAATTGTACGTTAAATCTTTAACAATAACAGCTCAATTCATAACAATAACAGTTAAATTAATATTTAAATTCAACAGTTAACTCTTGCAACAATCAACACTAAAAAAAAATCATTAACAATAAACAATTCTCAATTCATAACAATAACACTTTAAAATTGAAAATCTTTCAGAAATAACAGTTAAATTTTCAAATAACAATTTTTAACTATAACATTTAAGACAGAACTTCTTGAAATGTGATCAATTTAAATTCATTTGGGTCCTAAGCTCTATGACAGAACACTGAAAAAATTATTTCATTTAACCTAATTATCTCCATATGTCAAGACACTGATAACAAAATACTGATTTTATCAAAAAGCACTGGGGACCTTGAGTTCTTCCACTTTTGCTGTTCAACCTCTCTAACCTAACTGACAATTAAGAAGGTTTGGAAAAGGTGTCCCAGGAGGAAAACCTTTAGTTAGAGAGGACTGAGGAAAGTAAGATGGAAGAAAGGGAAAACAGTTAAAAAGGATATTCAATTAAAAACCAACGGAAGGGGTTGCAGCTGGGTCTACTAAGGAAGCTGAATTGAACCTTGTATGTCAAATGTCTGGAAAATACAGTGCACCTAATGAAAACTGATGACTAGTTCTCAAGATTTTATTTCTAATAAACTCTTCTTGAGAATGCTTATTCATTCATATGTCAAACTCCCTGACTATCAAACTGGCCCTTCAAAGACACTTCTTTCTGCTCTGCTGTTCAATACCTTTAAGACTAACCTAACCTTACTCCAATTTACACCTTGAGTGGGAAATCTATTCCTCTTCGAGAACCTTACAAGGAAAGAGATAAGTGTGATTTGTTTGTATGGCAAAACAGTTAAAAATAGCATTCAGTTAAATATCATTCTCCTAATGCAAATGAGTCTACTAAGTAACAGTGAAATTTATCTTTTGTATCAAATCATTTATTATGATGCATTTGGGCACCTTGACAAAGTGCCCCTCAAAGTAACGAAAAATAATGACAAAATAATATTGAAGATTTAGATAATAACAAATGAGAAATATAAAAATGGGAGAAAAATAAAAAATCTATTTTAGAAATATATTATATATAATTTATATGTATGTATATGAAAATTGGTGGTCCCCTCCAATGAAATTTTTTGGATCCGATAATGTGTCAAATGTCTGTCAAAACACTTTTGCCCTACAAAAATCAGTGGTCTTGTTTCAAGATGGTCTTAATCTTCCCAGACAGTGTACCTATCAACATAACATTGAGGCGAATAAACCTATCTCATAATTGAGAATGCTTATTAGTTCATAAAACTATATTGTCTAATCTGAGTTTACTTCCTTCTTAACAGCAAAGACCACTGTCAGGATTTCACCTTATTAAACAAACTTGGAATTTGAGTTAACCGATTCATTTACCGAGAATATCATTTTCCGGAAAACCAAATTATCCTCGGAACTAATACAGTAATTTTCAGCATGAAATCATTTATATAAATCACTAAAAACACAAATTGGCTAATTCCTTTGAAATAACAATGAAATTTAAAGTTCACTCATCAATCTGTCTATCTATATTGCATTTGACAACAATACCAAACTGTTCTAAGTCACGCTTTTAGAGGAAAATATCAGGAATAATTTGCATTTTGTCTTGAAATATGCAGAAATTCTATAACGGTTAACACTTGATAAGGTTTGACTCTCACACCTATTTTACACTGATCAACTTTCAATTGGTAAATGTTTCGTTTGCAAGTTACACGAACTTTTGCTGTTGATAGTTTTGAGCTACAAAATGACTGAAAATAATGTAATCGCCTGGAAATCATTTCAAGTTCTTTTTGTCATCAAGTTTGAGATAAGACTGAAACTACTGGATTCTGAAGTATCTCCTAGACTGAAAGTGTAAATTCTGTAAACCAGGCATGGTTATCTCGATTGTAAACAAAATATTCAAAACCAGTTAATAAAAGTGTTCTTACAGTGAGGTTTGTCGATATAAAATTCCCAAAAAGTATAGCCATGACTACCTAATAGCTGTTATTTTCTATGAAAAGAAACTATTCATTTCAATGTTAGAACTTTTCACTTCTGATCATCTTGAAGATGATAGTAAACTAAAGATAACTGTGAAAATAATGTAGCCTGAAATGCACTAACTGCAATGATACAATGATGTTTAAAACAAATCAAAACTTCAGTTGATGGAAAAACCATCCTTAAAACATGACTATTAAACGAAATAAAATATTTAAATAAGATATTTAGATAAACAAAACAAAAATATGACATTGAAACAACCCTCAACTTTTGATGGATAATTTGAAACTACTAATGAGAATCTCAGTAAAAAAAAAAATTATGTATCCTGAAATTTGTCAGATAGACTGATGTTACTTTGCTGAAAATTGAATGAAAACTTGGCATCTTAAAACATAATTGCTATTAAACTAATGAAATGATTCAGATAATATTTAGGTAAACGAAACAATGGCTATGTTTCCTGAAACGAACAGAGCTTTTGAAAGCCAATTTTAAACATATAATAAATTCCATTAAGAAAGCAAATGTATCTTCAAACTGTCCTGGACTGATAGTCATTTTAAAATAAATGATATCTAACTATTAAAGTGTACTGAAGTACTTGATATAGTAAACTTATGAATACTGCACAGAAAAGACTATGTATCCTGAAGTATACTGAGGCAACACACAGTTATTGTTGAACTGATACAAAAATTAAGTTAACAATATATATCCCACAACGCCATGCTGCCTTATAGCTAACAGAGAAATTTAAGTGGGAAATAAAATGTACCCTGAAATGGTGAACTAACTGATAGCTGGTCTTAAAGTGATAAGCAGTCTTAGCAAGATACCCTGAAACATAGTGAGCTATACGTTACCTGATATCAAACTCATAAGAACTCCAAGAAAATGTTTATTAGTTTAAATTAAGCTGATATGAGGTTTGAGTACAAAACAAAAGTCTATCTTCCTGAATGATACTGAGTCTACCGGATAGCTAACATTCGACTGACTAGAAATGACTGGAAAGTATACGTCCTAAAACATTAACAGTAATGTAACCAGTAGCAGATTTCATTAATAACTTATCCTGACTCACAATGAACTACAGTACCTCATATGATAAGACTCCCGTAGTCCCTATTTAGGGACTCTACTCGACTTTGGGTCAGCGGACACTGTTATGCCCCTGATAAACTAACACTTGCTGATGACTATACAAACTTAACACTGACATAGTTTCAACAGTCAAGACAGGTAGGATCTGCAATCTCTCCAAGTCAGAGTACGACTCTTTCCAAGAATTATGTTAATGAGACCATTTTTCCTACTTCATCTGGTTATAAGCAAGCGTTGGCATTCTGGCCCTTTGGACAATTTTGATGAATGACAGCGCAGAAGTCTCTTGAAATTGACAACTGTGGAACTCCAATGTTAAGACTTGTCCCATTCATGTTTACAAGCTGCGGCAGACACTTTCCTGAAGAGACAGGGGAAGAATCAATAACAGCTTGTCACTCTGAGATCTTTAGGCTTACAAGGTACTGTACTTGAGATGAAAGATAATTCTTTCTAATCAGGTCACAAGCCAATACCTAGGCCACTTTTACTGAAAGGAGTACAGATGGTACAACGTCTTTTTCAGACCAGTACTGAACGTCTGTAGTCTTTTATCAAGGACATCTTAATGAAATTAAATTCCATTTTATCACAGCTACTGCAAATCTTAAACCAAAACTGAATTGCAAAGCAAATTTTACCTAGAAATATAAGAGGCTTCTTACTGTAAGGACCAATGTACAAATCACAGTAAAATGTTCATTGTCTTTACCTGCATTATTATTATTATTATTATTATTATTATTATTATTATTATTATTATTATTATTGGCCCTGCTATAAAATTCATAAGATCATTTTCACGTAACGTGGTAAAACTTTTTCTGTGCTAACAATGTCCCACCTCTGTAATTGGTCTTAAATCACCCAAGTACTCCCTTATTTGACCCAATTATTAAAAAAAAAAAAAAAAAAGCCATTTCCTGCTCTCACTAAGTGCATTTCTCAAGGCACTGATCAAATACCAAACCATTGTAGTGAAGATACACCACAACTGAACCATAATCGCGAGACAAAGACAGTGAAAATTAAATTAGTCTTGCAAAATTTCAAAATTTCGTAATACCAAGAGCTTTTTTTCTATATAAAAGTTATGAATCCTAAAAGGATCTACACAGCTTACCCTATGATTTTACCTTGTCAAAGTTGACAGAGGAGATCCTATTCACAGTTGTCTTATGAAAAAAAATTCTGAATTTCAAGTTATAAAATTATATCTAGCATGCTTCATCCACAAGTGAATCACCTGTATGTTGAGCTACCTGGACTGCACATTAGGTATTCTTACAAGACTACCTATTCCATTGGAATAAAATGTTTTACCCTTAAACTTGACTACGGACTAGAACACATTACCAGGTTTCAAATACTTCTAAAAGCTCCTGACTGACTTTGACAAGTCTGTCCCCTTGTTCATTCCAGTCAGTCTGCTTCATAGTCAACCACAAGCAGCCTTGAACAGGTCTTGCGTTTATCTCAGACCAGTAGAAAAGTTCTCTTGTTGTCAAGGTCTTACCTTTACAAGCACGGATTTAGATGACGAACAGACCTTGTCTCACTTCAGTATAGGATGTGCAGGGCTCCTCACACTACAGTTTCAAGCGCTGACTGCCGTTCTGCCAGCTGCTGCTCAGCCTAAAAGGAAAACATTCAGTCAGGTCCTGATGATGTCAATTCAGGCTACTGGCCTCTCAAGGTACTGAAAGCATGTCTTCGATTTCAGATGTCACAATCATTGCCCTGTAACTCTCCTGTTAATCAGTTCTAGCCTTAACAAGTAGGCCTAATTAGCTCCGTGCATTCACTCAAACTCTTACATTGAGAGCTTTAGGTATGCAAGTCACCTGCACTTATCTTGAACAAGTTCAAGAAGCCCCTTTTGTCGATGTAGGCACCTTTGAAATGTTAGTACTGTCTGTCACTAACATTTCAAAGGTGTACCTCTAATGGATCATCGCGTCTGATTTCTCTGGCGTCAAGAGAGTGGGAGTATCCATACGTTTAAGACATGAAATTACTGTTCACTTCAGCAACTGTACCGCTCACTTCATACCCCTTGAACAGTCTAAACCAGAACCAAATCTCCTTCAAAGTCTACTTCCATTTGTGAATTTTGCAGGAAGCTAATGAATGTTTGAGCTGTACAGTAAATATCATCTTTAAATTCTTGATTTTTTTACAACTGCCACTTAGCTTTTATTATTATTTCCTAACTCTCCACTTTTATATCAATATTGTAGAATAAATAAAAGTTTAAATGTGTAACACCTAATCTGAATGGTCTCCTAAAGAGGTAAAAAAAAAAAAATACCAAAAGACTCACCAGTGATAATCCAGGTTTTGACGACAGAAGCCATTCGATAGTTGCTATTTAGGCCTTGTGCTGGGTTTTGGGTTCCCTCCTCGTTTCCTTTGACAAAACCAGTTCTAAGAGCTCCATAATTTCCCGTCTCCCTGGCTCCTGGGGTAAGTAACTTGCTGAATGGTCAAGTGTTTTGCACCTAAAACACCCATTTTTCTAAAAAAAATTCATTGCCGCCTAGTTCCACTAACTCATGTTCCTCTGTGCTCATTTGTGTAGACATAATTGAAGGTGGTTTCATGACTATTTCTTCAGTTCTCATGCTTCATACTTTCCAGTTACTTGAGGAGATCACCTACTCCTACGCCTATACCACCTGCTCATTTCTATACCCGTCACACGATTCAGTTCATGGGCAGCTAGTCTCATTTCGTTCGTTTTTCCTCTTGTATATTGTCACTAACCAAGTTCCTGTTGTTACTGTCATGACAGTCCAAGCATTGACCATCTTATTTAACTGGCCCAGTTGCTCACTGGTTGACTGTTAAAAACTGCATATTCTGATTCAAAGATATTTTCCTGCAATCACTGTCTTAAACTTTGTCAGTTTCAGTTGCAGTTCCAGTCAACCTTTTAAGCTGCCTCTTCCCACACTTTTCTCGCAGTGTGTGTTCGCAGCTTGTCACGCATTCGTACAGTGAAGCTTTCCACACCTCCAGTCATGGAAAAGGTGTGGGTAAATGGGAGCACCACCTATAGTAGGGTCCTGGCCTATAGTTACTTCCATAACTATTAGCTTAACTGACGAATAATGGCTTGTCAGAGCTCCACTACTTGACTTGTGCTCCAGGGGACGCGTCAATCCTTGTACCTGATACCCTGCAGTAAGGTTTGATCCATTAAGTGGTGAGATCTGTACTAGTAGTCTTATGTATGGGGTCTATATGGCTTTGGGAAGAGTGGCCATCCTTTGGTATGCTATTGTGGGGCCATGAAGTCGTGGGGGTCTTTCTACGTCATCAGAATATCCCGGAACTGTTCAGTTCTCTTTCGTTTCACTTTCGAAGTAGTGTAGCAACGAGCCTGCAAAGGAAAAAATCTCTATATTAAGCCGAACTCATTGAATGTGAAATGACATATCTTAAACCTTCCCCCTATATTTGATCCCTGTACTAAACATATTGTAAAATTAATATAAATACTGGCAGATATATAGCTATTAAACGTTAATTATATGCTAGAAAAGCCTGCATGGAGTGTCACTGATATGGGCTCAGCGAAAGGCTACAAATTCATAGCATAGCATTTTGTGCAGATAACTCTATGAACTCAGTGTCGCTAAACATGTCATTCAGATGATGCCACATTTATTATCAAAAGGTTCAATCAGTCACTGTTCTTAACACGATTAGTGTACTGTAGTGCCACGTTAGAACTTGAACTGTACATAACAGCAACATGAATTTTTCCCGTCCCCAACAAAACTTTTCAATCAGTCGTTAGACCCATAAATAACAAAAGAAGCAGCACCACTCCGGATTAGACAAATATTCCACTATAATAGTTACTTTTCATCCAAGAGGTCTTTTGAGAAAACCAGCATTTAGCAGAAATATTGGAATTTAAAACGACAAATTAGGCTATCTTCACATCATTGACAAAAGCATGGAGGAGGAGGATTCATTCAGCAGACCACGGTGCAATCCCTAAGCTATGTCCATTTTACAAAAAACTAGACCAACGAACCAAAAAAAATATATTTTGTACTACGCCGATTTTCTGATACATTGTACACAAGCCTTATGCTTCTTTAGCATTGATTAGATGTGATCAATTAGTAAAAACGCCCTTTGACCTCAGAAACAGCGGATTTGTTATTAGTACAGTTAACCATTTCAGGGACCGCGAGTCATCGTTTTTCTCAGATATCTTCCAAACTAATCATTTGATCGAAATGGCACTTTGAGACAGTGTACAAGACACCTCCAGCTAATTTTTGGTAATATAGTCATTGTCAAATGGTTATAGTTAAGGCGTTTACTCTTGACTTTTAAAGACAAAGTCGCATAAGTCAGCAGGACTAATCTACGCAATCGAACGTCCGCTATCGACAGGAAAGGGAGGGGGGGCGGAGATGGGGAGGCCAGGGAAGTGAGTTGAGGGAGGGATGAGGAGGGGAAGGGGGAGGGATGAGGAGGAGAAGGGGGACGGAGGGAGGGAGGCAGAGGAAGGGGATAAAGGATGTTCGAATGCATAGTTTGGCGATGCTTGGCAACACCATGTTGGTCAAGAGCAAACACCTTAACTAAAACCATTTGGCAATGCACTATATAACCAAAAATTAGCGGGAGGTGTTTTGTACACTGTGTCAAAGTACCATTTCGATCAAATAACTATTTTGAAAGATATTTGAGGAAAACGACGACTCGCGGTCCCTGAAATGGATAGTGGTTGAATTCACCTTTAGCCTATGTGAGGGTTTATAGGCCTAGTGTAGTATTTGAAAACTAAAATTCTCTATATATATTACAGCAAGTCTATGTAGTGAATTGAGAGACCAAGACCCAAGAGCCTGTTGTCCTTACAAGAATCATGCTTAATAATGTATCTAGTTGAAGTTGTCCTGAACATCTTTCAAACTCGGCTCTGTTTTATATCTGAGAAGCAAAGAACAGATAATTTAAGCTTCCCCCCCTCCCCTTTGTGGATGAGCCAGGCTTACTGGGTGCAATACGTGTGTAAGGCAAAGGTAGCAAAGATTTAAGCTGAAATTAAGGATTAATCCTGAAAGCAGTGCCTTTAAAAAGCACCACTGAACTCTGCTGACAGAACAGAACACAACAGAATATATAGTTCAGGCCAGAGGCCAATTTGGGGGTTAGATTACACGGTGCAATAGCAGTACTAAAGGTGATTTAATATTGTAGATGCCAATTCTAAGCCCATATGATGGATACTGAGGGGAACACAGGTGGTAATGTGATGTTTTCTTGACAAGATGCTGGGAGCCTTTTGGTGACTACGGTCTCCACCTCTGGTTTACCCAGTCGCGTTTCTGTTTAAAGCACCTGGCGGAAGAGCACTTGACCGACATCACTTCCATTGGCGAGCTTTGTCAACCAACCAGGTGCCCGGGATTAATATTTATGTCGTTATAAATTATATTCAGCACGACAACCCTCTTAACATTTATCATCAAACCGGAAACAGAGCTTGAAAGGAATGGGGTTTGTTTTCATGTTTGTGACCCAGAATTTAACATGGCACCTGTAGTAAAACGTTTATAGACTACAGTGCAGTGTGCATTCAATTAAACTTATTCCTATCCAGTGGTTCGTAATTTAATATAAAAACTGTATATAAAAACCCAATCCTGAACGTCAGTTTTTATGGTAAAATTTCACGTTTTTGCTCAACTTAGGCCTTAATAGTTTTACTCTCGTGTCAAGCCTTAAATTATCGACAGATTAATGTTTTTTTTTATTTAGCGAATATAATTTTACACCTCTGGTGGACGTAAATAGCCTTGCATTATCGACACAGTAATTGGCTTTTCAAAACATATTATGTAACTACCTGTAGGTAAAAAAAAACAACTCACAGAGATCAATTGTCGTCTTCTGTCCTACCTTGAAGGTTGAATGCTCCTATTTTGCGGTTCCACCGGTTCCTGGTAACTGGTTCCTCCTCCAAGGGCTGCAATTGGGCATGTTTGATGATTGGTGGATGGATGATCAACATACCAATTTGCAGCCCTCTAGCCCCAGCAGTTTTTAAGATCTGAGGGCGGACAGAAAAAGTGCGGACGGACAGACAAAGCCGGCACAATAGTTTTCTTTTACAGAAAACTGAAACCGAATACCTCTGCTACATAGGAACACTTCCAATGGAAATAACGCTGAATAAGCACACTTTTCCTCAAATTTCTGCCAATGACACTTGACACTTACATATTCACTTCGTCCCGAGCATGACAGGTGACTGACTGACTCGCCTGCGCCTGCGGTCTGCTTCAAGGGAGGTGTTACCACCCAGGGTATTCTTTAAGCCTTGGTAACACCCATACAACCAATCTTCCCGTACCTTGTTCAGTCACCACGGAACTAGTACGGTGAATTTTGTTGACAGCTGGACTTAAGAAAGTTCATTAACGTCAGATCTATTTTCATATAGCGACGAATCAAATAAAATTTTAACACCTGCAAGACTATACATATATTGTTCCATAATGTTTAAAAAATATTGACGGATCGATAAACAAAACGTCTTTTGAGTTTTTCCGATAGTTTTAACTGCGAGAGAGAGAGAGAGAGAGAGAGAGACTCCACTAAATAAATCCCAACCAAATCTCGTTTAAATCGAAAGAATTCCAGATTTTTTCTTCGCAATCCCCAGGGGCTAATGACATAATTAGTGGACGTGGCAGAGGCTTCGAGCTGTCAAAAACTTGCCAACGACTGATGAAAATGGGAAAGCTTTCACTTCATTTCTGATGAAAGATACAAAGCTGTGCAACTGAAGCAAAGCGTGTCTCGAATGTGAGCTCGCGCGCGCCCGCTAGCGTGTGTAAATTTTGACAATAATTATCACCTAGCATCTATGGTTCCTACCCACCGATATTGGTGCAAAAATCGATACATATACAGGCGTCCTTTTGTGTTTTAGATGGCCATGTTTGAAAATCGGTTCAATATCGTCACAAAAACAAGCCAACAGGTTAATTACCATATTCTTTAAATAACTGAGAATTACAAAACCAGGTCTCACTAAAAGCCACCGTCCACTTTTCAGTCAGCGAGCAATTTACCCGTGATCACTGTTGTTCCCTAATTTCAAACAGTATGTTGCAGATCCGTGATGATTATTCAACGCAACCTGAATTGAACTGAATTACAGAATTTAGGTCAAAAGCCAAGCACTGGAACCTATGACGTCATTCGGAGCTGAAAGGGAAATTAATAATAAGGTGGTTTGAAAGGCGTAACAGGAGGAAAACCTCAAAGCAGCTGCACTATGAATCAATCATTAGGAGAGGGTGGATTGCAAGATGGAAGAAAGATATGAACTGAGGTACAGTAAAATGAATGAAAGGGGTTGCAGCTAGGGGCCGAAGGGACGCTGGAGGGACCCTTAAGTAATGCCTACAGTTCACCGCATGAGGTGCACTGACGGCGCTACCCTTCTATGGGGTTCCTTCACTTGAGTTTCGTGCACCTATAACACTTTTGTTAATGTGGGGTTTGATAGCTCAATAAAACGAGAAAGTTGGCGCTCTGTCACATTACCTGAGATCGCCCAGGACGGTCTGAGATCGTCCAGGACGGTCAGAGATCGCCTGTGTTGGTTTAATGAACCCAGAGGTCCACATCAGGCCTCATACACCCTTCAGCACCTTACTACACAAGTTCTGTTAAGGTCCCAGAGCAAGAAATACTTTCAAGAGCCTCAGAATTTTCACAGAAATTCGCAAAATCAGTTTTTGAAAAAGTGTACAATGGTTTTCCAACTTCAAAGGACTTGACGATCTACAGAAATCTTGGGAGAAAAGTCCCAGAAATCTAAATTCCGTGGCCACAACACTTCTTTCGATAGACTAATTTTCTCAAATAACCAATGGTCGTCCAGACTTCTAGCGCCTACGAAACCGACAATATCCCCCCATCCGCCTCCCCCCAAACAAAGTAGATAAACTGAGTTTAAACACTTAGCTCTTACCAGAATTTTTTCCTAGACTTCGTAAGCTCTTGTTTACAAAAGGACCAACCTGCCTTCACGTTCAGAATTAGACTGAGCCTTCCAGTGTAAATATCGGAACTGCTTCAGCCAATCGCAACCATCCACCATATCCAACGTTCCTGTCGCCCCCTTTCATTGGCTGAAAACTTGGGGTTTTGGCTAAGAGTCTTCACAAACGATCTCCCATTGGCTGGTAGAATGAGAACCGTTTTCAGAAGGTATTTCTGTGAGGACCAGTCTCCTTCGATATCTGACAAGTATATGAATAGTTTATGATCATATAGGTATACAAATGTAAATTTACGCTTACTAGAAGGGCATACACACACACACACACACACACACACACACATACACACATATATATATATATATATATATATATATATATATATATATATATATATATATATATATATATATATATATATATATATATATATATATATATATATATATATATATATATATATATATATATATATACACACACAAAAACTTCTACCTTGAAAAATTCAATGAGAAGAGAGAGAGAGAGAGAGAGAGAGAGAGAGAGAGAGAGAGAGAGAGAGAGAGAGAGAGAGAAACTAGATAGTGCTCATTACAGTACAGGAGATGAAGTGAGCTTCTATACCATACGGGGTGCACCCACGAGGAAGACTATGTGCTGGCGCAAGGCCAACCTCGTGAATGGAATGGAATATGAAATTAGGCCAAAGACCAAGCACTGGGACCTCTGATAAGGTCATTCAGCACTGAAAGGGAAACTGAGAGTAGAAAGGTTTGAAAGGTGTAACAGGAGGAAAACCCTTTGCAGTTGCACTATGAATCAATTGTTAGGAGAGGGTGGACTGCAAGATGGCAGAAAGATAATATGAATCCAGGTACAGTAACAGGAACGAAAGGGGTTGCAGCTAGGAGCCCAAGGGACGCCGTATGTAGCCTTAAGTAATGCTTACAGTGTACCGCGTTGGTTGCACTGACGGCACCTTTGATTCGTGAGCTAGCCTATCTTTCTTGATTTACGTGTTATTCATTATCACAGATGTTAGAATCAACATATTTTTACTTTTTTTTTAATACATCCAAGTTTCACATTTTTTCCATCACTGACAGAGCTTGAATAATGTGGGTACTATCCGCTCAAAACTGATGTGCTTCCAAGATCATCATTACCACAAATGAACGCAAATCGTTTAATATTTCCTCCTCCCCAAGAGATCACGCCACAAACACAATTGCTGGCACACTACACTGCTCGTGGAAGGTGCAGAGCTATAATAATTTAACTTGAAGTTTTGTTATTCTATAGCTTTTTTCTTTAATATTGTTAATCCATTTTCCAAATGACATTTATTCCCATTTTATTTGCCGTTACTCTCTATTCTAAGTATTTTAATCGTCTTCAGTTTCACTTTCTTTAAGACTTTCATTAAAATTCAAACTTTCATTCGCTTATTTCTGCGCCTTTGGTGCGACAACCAAAAAAGTTAGCTATGTGACGTCAGTGTGATATAAAAATATCTTTCGATTGTAAACTCATTTGTCTGTGTATAAACGATTCTAAGGCAAGTTTTGAGCAAAATATATATTGAATAAATAGTTAAAAACAAAATTTCATAGTTCTTCCCATTCATATTTATTTTGTTTCGCGATTTATTGGTGTTTTACTTTAGGGCAACACCCAAGAGTTAACTATGCTGAAATTTGGTTGTTCAATATAAAACAGCTTTCGATTCTAAACGCATTTGTCTGTGTATAAAGCGAATTTAACACAATTTCTGAGCAAAACTGTGCATTTAATAAACATAAAAAGATAAAGATTAACAATTATTTTTTTCGTTTATGGTTTTTCGTGATTTATTAGTGTTTTAGTTTAGTGCAACACCAAAGAGTTAACTATGCTGACGTAGGTTTAATATAAAAACACCTTCTGATTAATATGTATAAAGCAATTTTACCTCAATTTTGAGGAAAATTATACATTTAATAAATATATAAATATAAATATTCACAGTTATTTCCATTCATTTGTGTTTTCTTCCGTGATTTATTGATGTTTTACTTTTATATGTTTATGTTAACATCGGTTGTTTGGGCCAGACTTTAAATTACAGTGATGCCAGCTTTGCAGGAAACCTCTAAATTTAGCTTATTCTGAGAGAGCGGATATTAAACAGCCATTGGGGTGCCAACATTGCCATGACACGTTATAAAACAATGAAAAATGTTATTAAAAATCGCTGTATACTTATTTGGAGTGTGTTGCATTCATTATTATCTTATAAAAGCTGATTTTGAAGGTCTGATCAGCGCAGTTCATTAGGTAGTCACATTTGGCAACACTGCTTCAAAATTTGAAAACAAAAACAAACGCGCGCTGTAGAAAGGAAGTTCAAACTTACAAACTTCGCGACACCATTATATTCCCCCAGAATCATTTATAGTTTCGAGAGATGAAGGATAAGGAGTTATTCGAAATGCTGAACGAAGAAAACAGACTGAAAAGCTTCAAGAAATGGCCGTTTGGTTCCGACACGTGCATGAGCAAAGAGAAGGTATGTACTTTTAGGCGACTCGGGTGGGCGGCCTGGGCTCGACTGGAATGGGAATTTATGATGATTTTGTGATTTATTTTGGTATTTAGTCCATAATTACACCTTAATGGTTCAGTTAGTACCTTTAGCGTTACCTGAAGAAAGCTTGATAAAGAATTTAGGGCTAAGATGCCGGGCAAAGGTGGCCTGTCACGAATTAATGGTTCTTTGCAGCGTGCTTCTATAGGTCCCTAGTTGCAACCCTTTTTATTCCTTGACCTCATAGGTCGCAGTGCTTGGCCTTTAGCCTTTATTCTACATTCCATTCCATTCCGTGAACAAAAGATGGTATATAAATATTCCAGTTGGTGACCGGGGGGTGAACAAGGTCTTGGTAGGCTAGTAGTCTTCGGTTGTAGCCCATACTGTCAGCAGAACCCCTGTCGTGGGAAGATCTCTCCCCCAAAGAAGTTCATTTGTCAAACTCCGTTCATGATGGAATCCTTGGCAGCGCAGTTGCTCTGAAATAGGGGTTGCCTCGGTAATCCTATAGTTTAGGGGTCCAAATTCACTGCATTACGTCAAGTCAAGATCAGCACACAGATTCACTAAATCATGGAAAACAATGAAACAATGAGCAGTTTATCTGCTTAGCCTACAGAAGTAGAGATTGCAAAAAAACAGAGGGAACAAAGACCTGCACCTCACGGGAATAGTGTATTGCACCCGCAGTTAGTAGTAGTAGGTGGAATTTGCCTTTGAAACAGCTCCCATGCTAGTTTTATTCCTCCCTTGTGTTTGTATGTTTCAATTTTTTGTCTCTGCAATACCATAAATCCTTTATAGATTCTTTCCTCTTTTCAATTTCTTCTTTTGACAGATCTGCAGTACCATAAATCCTTTATAGATTCTTTCCTATTTTCAATTTCTTATTTTGACAGATCTGCAAACAGAAGTATATTTGCACATAGGAGGAATAAAACTAGCAAGGGAGCCGTTTCAAAGGCAAATCCCGCCTACTATTACCACCGTGGGCGCACTACACTATCTGCATGAGGTACAGAGCTTTATTCCCTTTGTTTTTTTACAATCTCTGCTTCTATAAGCAGATAAACCGCTCATATTTCCATTGTTTTCTATGATTCAATAAATGTTTGATAAATCTGTGTGCTGATCTTGACTGTACCTAATGCAGTGAATTTGGACCCCTAAACTGCAGGAAACCAGTTGCCTCTGTATATTGTCACAACCTGGAGATTGTGATAAACTGGGTGAAGCCTGAGTCTTGGCTCTTGGTGGTCTCAGCATCATTCCTGTTGCACCAGAGGTAACCAGCTTGGCTTTGGCAGGTAGTCCACAGTCACTTGTCTTATCTGGTGAAGCTTGTTTCAGGAGATGATCCTCTCAACTTGGGAGTGAGTCTGCTATATAAAAGGCGATGGTTTCTGTTATCATGGGAATAGGTATAAAATTTTGAATAAACAGTAATTTGTATTTCACTAAATACACAAATCCCACGTATTCCGCCTCAGCCATCCTTTCATAGTCCCCGATGCTGAAGGTAAAATTGCTGGGCTCCTGACAGGTGAGTGGCAGCACTCATCCACTCAACTACACATCAGTTAACCACCTTGCTGCCAAGCATCAGTGGCTGCTTGCACCTCATGCCAAGAATACTCTTAGATTACAAACTGGTTTGTATATATACGGTATGAAAAATACAGTGTCTGTAAAGTTTGGTATTTCTTAATTTCTAAGAGCTTTTGTCCATGGGTTCTCATCTGGAGTTTCACCAAATATTTTGTTTTAATGAGGCTCTTCCCATTTTATGAGATTTGAATACTGTATACGGTAATGTTACATTGTGTGTGTACTTTACCACTTCTTATATGAAAGCAATCTGTGTATGCATGTCACTTTTTTGTTCATTATTTTTGTTCCTTTTTCTTCACTGCAGATGGCTGAAGCAGGATTCTTCTTCACAGGCAGCAAGAAAGAACCAGATCTTGCCAAGTGTTACATCTGTCTCAAGGAATTAGATGGCTGGGAAGAAGAAGATGATCCTTGGTGAGCCTTTTTTTTGTGCATGACAAGCAAAATGTTATTTACATACAAGCATAAAAGGAACTCAGATACTGAACAAAATTAAACATACGAGTCATGGATTAATGGAGCTGTTAAGTGCTGACAGGCCTTAGTAACTTTGTCAGGTTTACTCGATATTAATGTTTAATTCTTCTTGTGGAACAAATCTTCGCCTTTTCTATACCCTTCAGTGCAAGCTGGATTGGTCGTTGGTCTTGGTGGAGATGGGGGATGAGTGTGGGAATACCCCTCACTCATCTTCCATCACTACTCACTTTTTCTTTGGCACTCAGTTAGTACATACGTGCTTCACTCAACTGTCTACATGAGTGATTGTTGAAAGCTTGGTTGAGCCAGCTGCTACTGTGTTTATTTGCTTCTTTGTATTTCATATATTTATGCTGTTTGTGTTTTTGTTGTGGTGTAAAATCATGAGCAGTGCCATTGCAAAGGTTGTGGGTCTCCCTGTGGGTGCTTCATGCCACCAGTAACAGCTGACCCATATGAGTATTTATACACATGCTTCTTGTAAGGAATGTGATGGTTGGGCTTCTCTGCAGTGGGAGAAGTTTGACAAGTAGTGGAAGATGAATAAGAAGCGTCCACTGGATTCTTCAGGGGAGGGGTGGAAAGCATGCACCCCTGATGACTTGCAAATCCTTCTAGTTCCTTTCTCCCACCGTCCATCCCTATCCTACTGATTAGTAGTGCTAACCCTCCTAGGAATTATGGGGCTAGGGAGGTCTGCCCACGCCCTCTCCTCCAAGGATGAAGTATTGCTGGCGGAGATGCTCCGTTAGAAGCTTGCAGAGAAGGACTTGACACCTAAGCCTTCCTAACTTGTGGAGTGTGCAGCTGTCCCGGCTTTGTTTGCCTCAAAGGAGGAGGATCCTTCTGTTGCAGATCTTCCAGTGGGTGTATCATTGTATTTGGCTCCAGCCTTGACTGCCCCTTTGGTGTACAGAAATAAGTAAAACTCCTAGGAAGAAAAGGAAACAGTTCCTCCTCCCTTCAACTGCATACGGAGAAGGAGATGGGGACGTCCAATGCCTTTTGTAAGAAGTCCAGGCAGGCTCCTTATGCTCTTTTTTCTCTTGGAGGAGAGTGTGGGAGTGCAATTATCACCAGGGCATGATCACTATACTTCTGGCAGAGCCAGCACCTCTGCACCTGCCCACTGAGAGACTCAGTGGAGGATGTTGAGGAGCAAGATACGAAGATCCAACGCTGTCTCTTTGGACAGTTGGATACTTTCCAAGGAAACAAGGCCTTCACCTCTGAAGACGTTCTCACAGACCAGTTAATATGCCTAACAGCCAATCTACAGTTAGATATTTTAGAAGAAATTGCTCCTTTGGCAAGCAAACAACTCAATTACCTATACAGTAACAAGATGCCTTCAAGAAATGATGATGCTCAAGGAAGACCCCCAGACTGACAGTTTCCATTGTTGCACTTTTAAAAATTGTGTATTTGTACTTTTATGTCTTTGTAAACTTCGTCATTTTTTCTCAGTACGGTTGAAGAGGACCTTAGTGAAGGTCAGAAGCTCCTGTTCTGTATTTACTCACTTAAATTTTGTTGTATACAGTGCTCCCCCCACTTTTTCGTGGGGATAGGTTCCAGAACCCAACGCGGAAATGCAAAATCCCCTGTAAAAATGCTTTTAACTGCCAAACACCCTGTACCCCTTAAACTAAAACACTTATAACTGTCTATTTTAAAAGATCACTGCCTAATTTAGTAGTTCAAACAAAAATATACCTTGAATTATCATATTAAAACAATTTAATATCAATTCAAACAAAAATACACTCCAAACCATCATCCCAAAACCCCCTAAGTCATCTTAAATTAGTACCCTTTTACAACTGTTACTCTTATGTATATAGGCCCCCCTAAAATGCTTATAACAATGATTTTACTAGTTTTAAAATATTAACATTAATTTAAACACAGCAAAATATCTATAAAATGTTTAATACAAATTAAATAAATCTGTCTCACAGAACGTTTGACAACTAATCAAGTTAACCCTGTATACATAAGCATTACCACGTTCTCTCATAGTATTGAAGTCGTCTCTTTTTCTTTATGTATTGGTCAAAATTAAAATTACCACCAAGTCGCTTCTTTTCGTAGAGCAACACTGTTTATTCACTAATTACTGTGTTTTTTCATATTGTTTTTTTTAACTAAATACAGATTTTTATGATAAAAATAATTTACAGTGTACTTGCATTGTAGTAATGTTATCTACAAAATCCGCGAATTAGTGAAAGTTCCTCCACGGAAAAGTGAATAACGTGTTTCACAAAAATCTGCGGAAAAGTGAAGCTTGGAAAAGTGGGGTAGTACTGTAAAGTGGCTCTTTCTTATCCATTTAAGACAAACACAAAGAATGTGCTTTCATCACTGGACATAGGAATTTATTTTTCTTTATTCCAGGGAGGAGCACAAGAAGCACGCACCATACTGTCAGTTTATTCAGCTCGACAAAAAGCCTTGTGAACTCACAGTACAGGACACCCATGAACTGGAAATGCACAGAAACATGAATGTTGCAGTAAGTAGAATGATTTATGTCATTTTGTATTTGGTGTTCAGTTATTTATAACAAAGTGATAGCTCATCAGACTTAAATTGACTCTTGGCTTCATGTTAAACTCTTCCCAGTATTGCTATAGTATAGTTGATTAGTTCATTTGCCAAATTATGGGTGAGTTATGTGTAGTAATTTTGAAGAACTGACATCATCTAATGTCAAATCAGACCATCACTACAAAATTCTCTAGGTAACTGGTATCAGGTGAGATTTTGTACTTTCTTTTTGTTTACCACGTATGCATTGCTTTTCATGGTGTCATTCTGTATTTAGTTGTGTCTACACTGTATCCTTAGTGATAATATTTTACACTTCCAATTTTTATTTATTACAAAATAGTTTCATGAGACCACAGAGACATCTTGAGGTTCCTGTGGCTATTTCAGTGCCAATGAAGTTACAGATACATTCATGTTCTTTCACTGTATGGCACCCCAAATACTGTACAGGCATTCCCCAGGTTATGTCGGACTCAGCTTACATCGTTCCAAGGTTATGTCGCTCTTCAAATGTATTCATCAAAAATTATTTCCTGGGTTACAACGCATGTTCCAGGTTTACATCGCCAGTCTGACGGAAGACCCGAACTTTAATATGGCTGCAAAACGGCAGAATGGTCAAAATTTAGAGGTTTTTCGATGAAAAGCTCAATCAAAGTGCAGGTTACACTATTTTCAAGACCTCCAAAGGATTAAAAGTAAGGTTTTCCTATGATTTCTGACAGTGTCTCGGGTTAACACCGTTTTAGGCTTACTTCGCGGCGTAGGAACAGAACCCCCAAATGTAACCCGGAGACTGCCCGTAGTCTGTTGTTGGGAACAGTAGAGGCCTTTTTAAAGTAATGAAGCTGTATTTATGAAATACCTTTTTGCAAGTTCTCCTAAATAATATTTTTTCTTTATTTTGTTGGGGAGATGGCTTGTTTGCTTGTTATGGATTATAAATTGCTATAGACTTGTTGTCAAATAATGTTATCCAAGACCAAAATTTTGATGTAGACTTTCCCGGGTCAAATCTTTGGTATGCTCAATCCTTCCCAGTATTTCACACCAGAATTACATGTGGAATGCAGAAAAATATTTTTACTTTGGTTAGAATGTAGGTATTTTAGACATCAAGGTTTTGGCTAAATTAGAGTATGTCCTATGACTTGAGAATTAACAAAAGCTCAACAAACCCCGCTCCACATCTCGTAGGTTTTGATAAAATGTACTTAAAATTGACACTTTCTTGTGGTTCTTTTTATGATTTTTATTTATTCAAAGTTAACATACTTATGTATGGAGCAAACCTGAAAGGCCATTGATGAAACAGCTGAGCATCTCCAATCAGATGGAACAGGTAACAGCTACTGTATGGCCTTCTAGTGTGATTCATTCTGCATAAAATCATATTAAACTTTTTTATCAGATTTTCCCCTTACATAAAATATGCCTCAAAATTATTTGATGTAAATACAAACTTATTTTATTTGAGTGTACTTCTACCAATCCTGAGGTTTACTTACATTGATCCACCTAAGCCATCTCTATGGCACTGAATGTAAGCCATGACTAGTTTGTCAGGGTATCCACATGTTGGCAGGGGAATACTCACTTGATAGATTTACCCAAAAACTTATCCATCCTGTGTAAAGAAATCTGGTTAAGAACAAAGTACAGGAAGTCCTCGACTTAACGGTGGGGGTTCTGTTCCAGCGGCGTGCCGTAAGTCAGTGCTTATTAATAAATAAGCACCATTAATAGCACTGTAACTAGATACCTATTGGTGATAAATGTATTTGAAAAAGCGCTAAGATCGGAATGCCGCAAGGTGGTGCCGCCGTAACTCGGGGATGCCGTGTACTGTACCATTATTGTAAGACAGAATTGGAAGTGAGTCAGAGGAACCATTACATTTTCTTTTGATTCCACTGTACACACAGAAATTGACTTATCAGAAGATCTGTTCTTTTTTAAGCTAGATTAATTTTTATCCTTCATTTACAGAGAAAGGTGCTCACAAAGAGGATAGAAGAGTTCAAGAAACAGGCAGATAAGACACGAAGTGTCATGGAAGACCTCGTCTGAGCATAGGTCATCGACTGCTTCCGAAGCAGTAATGTTTTTGTGTGGAAGTGTCGCAGTGTGATTGTTCTTCGACTTATTTTAGTGCTATTTTAAAAGTATAAACATGTACGTGGCCTCACGGTCACAAGGTTCCAGTACCATATGTACATAGTTGACCCGATATTCTGCCCCTAATTCCTTTTCGCCTAGGATGTACCTCTACCTTGTGCTTTTCTGTCCATTTTTTTTGTGAGTTTTCTCTCTTTTTTTATAGGTTGAGCTTTATTTTGTCATTTTTCTCATTTTCTCATAATTCACATGCCATTGTACTTGCAGAGGCTCAGGCACTTTTTAAGCTGTACATGCAAAATCTCCCCTACAGAGGCGTGTGTTTTTATTTATTTTTATGTAATGAGTATTGTCATTAATATCTGGAGCATACTCAAGTAAAGTCTGTCTTAGATTTACCTAGGAATGCTTAAAGAAGCAAGTCCCATTACCTTTTAAAATTATTTCTAAGTAATAGTAAGGCAGTGTTTTGTATAACTGTACAAAATAAAGGCATTCCCAAATGTTTAAAAATATATATATGGTGCCCAGTTACTTTAAAAAAACTATTGTACAGTTTGTAAGTGTTTAATGAAACTGTCACCCCGTGAATGTTTCACAAATTACAGAAGATAAAAAGGAACATGAGTATCAAGAAGTCTGCAGAAATGGTTCTCAAACTAGAAAATATGTTGATAACAAAGAAAAGTATATATTAAGACCTATTGTTAGCAAAGCAGACTAGAAGGTTGCACATTTGTTGACTGTAAGTCTGCAAAAAATTCAGGGAATCTGTGGAATGACAAAACAACCAGTATAGTCTCATTAGCTGTGTTAATTACTGGTGTTACTAGACTGTGACCTATTTTAATGTGTAATTATTCTTGAGATCTAACTCCTTTATTATTATTATTATTATGAATTAAAAGCTACAGTAGTGTTAATAATCATTATGTACAGATTTAAAAACGAAAAGGAGAGACTTTCAGATATTACTCCGTATCCCTCATCAGTCCTGGGACTGTCGAGGGATACGGAGTAGTATTTGAAATTCTCTCCTTTTTGTTTTTAACTCTGTACATAAATATTCTTAATTTGACTGTGGCTTTTAATTCTCGATATTATAGCCTCGTTACAGGGTTGTTTTGTTTCATCATTATTATTATTATATTATTATATAAGGTAGCGTAACAAGACCACTCATCCATATTTCTGAACTTGTAGGGCCAAGAGGATGCTTGGAGAGAAAAAATAAGGTGATACTTGCATATAATGTTCTCTGTAAGACAAATTTGTAAGTAATATTCACCCTGGAAAAATGTAAGGAAACACTTTTTTCCCTACTGAATATACTTTATTTACAAACTTCAGAAATAGGTCACATATGATGAGACCCATTACTAAAGAGAAATCATGTCATACAAGACTTAAAATTCTAGTATTGCAGCGCACATGCATTCCTTATTCAGTCAGTCTTGTGCAGCACTTAAATACATTTATTTCAGACCTATGTTGCCATACAAGGTTATTAAAATATATATATTACAGCAGAACTTATTCTCTCATTTTCCTAATATCACATTGTTTTTAAGCCCAGTAAGTTTGAAAAGTTTTTAAACTAACTAATTTTTGTGAAAAATATTTAACAAACTTGAGAGTTACAAATCCCTTATATACAAATTAGGCGCAGCCACCTGCACTTCTGACTACAAAATCGTGTTTGAAATGATAAAAATACAAAAGTTATTTTATCCTGTAACAGTGGGCTGTCTGTAAATTGAATGAGTGCCCACAAGTGCATCATTACTTCACTAATTAAGGAAACAATTTTCCTGCTCTTGCAGTCATTAAATGTGGCTACTATCAGCATCAGGAGAAAGCTTCTTGTGTTAGAAAAGAAAATACTAGAAAGCAATAAATAATTACTGGATATAAAATCTTTTGATAATGTACAGGTGAGCAAGTGCTGTCATTTAAATTTATTCTTTAAACTTGTAGTAAGTTGAAATTGCTAATTACAGAGTAGGCACGACTCACGGCGTTCCAGCGCTGCGCTGTAAGTCGGTACTTATTAATAAATAGGCTCCGTAAACAGCTTTTATGGCACCGTAACTAGGTACCTATTCTTGATAACTGTATTTGAAAAACGCATAAGTCGGTGCTGCCGTAACTCAGGGATGCCCTGTGTAAATAAATCCCTTATCAAACTTCCTAGAAACATGCTGGTCATTGTTATAAGATAGAAGATACTTTCACACTTGACATGCTAATGTTCTTTTTGTTGTTAAGTAGAAGTGAGTCTCATTTCGGTCCAGTCTTGCTTCCAGGCGTCACTTCAAAATCATCATAGATAGGAAACGATGACATGTCACTATGCCGTTGCTAAGGAGGAAAGAAAAAAAAACTTTAGGTTGATTCACAGTGTAGTTTCAATTTTCATTTGGGTATTTTATATACTAATAAAAAAAGGCTTTGACCAGCATTAATAAAAAGAAAAATGAATGAAAATGCTGGAACAACCTATTGTTGATAAATGTATTTTAAAAAGCGCCATAACTTGGGGATGCCCTGTACAGACAAAGTTTACATGAGAGATGGAGTACAACCAACTACATCTGAGCAACAAGTTATAAAGAATTGTCGTCTCTTCCAGTATCACAAGTGGTTGCTATGAATTCATACAAAATTTTGCAGAAACACTAGCATTCTACTATAGGTTTACCTGACTACAAGACATTTCTAGACTCATAGGGCTGGTCAGAACAAATGATTAAAGATAAAAACTAGTTAGTTCAGGAATATAACAAATAGGTTATAGTCTTTTGGGGGTCAGGCTTATTAATCATCTCACCTCTTCAGGAGTCAGACTCTTACTGCCTTCTATCTTTTCAGCATTTTCTTTCTTCATCATTGCCACTGTCAAGTTACCCTTGAGTTCCTCTTCGGAGGGTGGAGTGTCCCGGCGATATCTCAACCACGCTAAAAAAAAAACATATATAAATTTAAATATACAGTAGGCATTTACTTTGTCAAACATTACAGATAAGATTGTTCTACAACCACATTTGATTACTGAGAAATTACATGGTCCTATCAAAATTTGGCCATCCAAGATTACTGCAAGGAAGGTTGGAACCCCTGCTGATCAAAAATGCTAAAGTTTAAATTTATCAGAGTAACAAAAATTTATGAAGAGCTCTGTCTTTGAAATCATAAACACACATGGAACTGCTAACAAAGAAAAAGCCTTCACAACTTGACTTTACTGCCATTAAAAACATTTGATAAAAACAATGGCAATCAGATTAAGCAAGAAAACCCCACTGCTATTCTTTCAGAGGTGCCACCCATTATCATAACTGGCACCAAGACAAAATATATGGCAAAATCTCCAGAAAACAAACACAAAGATCAATTGGCCAAAACATCAGCAACAAATATAGAGCAATACAGTATTGCCCTTGTGGGCAATCTGAATGCCATAACGATGATTTTAAATATCAAAGAATTGTAATACTAACTCAATGAAATGAAGGAGATATGCACTAGTGACTACCATGAGAATATAGCATCTTCATTATTCAATTTGAATTACATGTTATACCAGCAGTACAGTAATATATTCAGAGTAAGTGTTGCCAAGGGGAGAGCACCACATTTAGAGAAAGGGGTCTAACACTGGACTGACTGGCCAGTCTCAGGAGGTCCCCACTTTTTTCTAGTGGTGGTACAAATGGTGGTTGGTGCCTTGGACATACCTTACACTGAGGTACCATGCTCTCTCTCATGATGTCTCTACTGCTTTTTATTTGTGTATGGCAAAATAGGCTTTCTGTTCATCTGTATTTTCTCATTTTCAATTACTGTTTACTGAACTTCTGTTTCTCATTACATTATTATGTTTCAAAACCTGAATGCAATTATACATAATGAGAGTGACTTCAACAAACTGGACACCATAAGACATTTGTATTGGAATGGAAGAGAAAATATTTAACATGTATTGCATGTAACAAAAAAGCCATCAACTTGCTAAGCAAGCTTTCACACAACAGAGCACCAATATGAGAGGTGAAATGTGTAAATATATAAAAAATAAGCAATAAATAAATACAGAAAAATGAAGGCAGAGGGACACATGAAACCCACTGCTTTTCTCTCATCAAGAACTTTCTCACAATACTTGATACATTTTAATTAAAACAAAACACGGATTGAAATCACTTTTGGACAAGAGGCTGTTGGCTTATGAGATCAGGGAAAATAAAGAATTACAGTACAGTAGCATGAAGTTGTCAGAATAGGTTTGTAAATGAATATGTTCTCAGCTAAATGTGATAATACTGAACAATTGTATTTTGAACATCAGCTGCCATATAACAAAACAACATAACATAACCATGAGTCAAATTTACCTCAGTTCCGATAAAAGACTTGCTGATTGTGCTGTGAAAATTACTCTGCACACATTTGTGATTTGCAAGAGCCATTGAAACAACATGAAGCTAACTCTCAAATCAGAAGTAAAATCTTTACGTGGGAGAGTATTTCAATCACGAGGTTAAGTTCCAGAACCCGTCACAGATCAGAAGGAATCGCAAATGTTTGGCACGAGTCACTGAAAAGGCTAACAAATGCTTATTTCTAGTTTAAACCCTAAATATGACCCAAATCATGCTCCCAAAGCACTTTAATTTCATTTGAAAGTTAGCTTAATATACTACCCTTAAAGAAAGAAATAAATGGCTGACGTAAAAACAAAATACTGTATCACCTAATGGGTATTCGCCACACTAGCGCATTTACACTATTGTATACTGTACTAATGTTACCCCTATACTAATTCATTGGCACTCAGAGTAAGGTAAAACCATTCAACAAATGGGACTGTAAACTTAATGACTGACGTTTTCTTTGTCACTGCCAGGAAGGTACACTAGGTAAACTTCATATGTCATAGAAGTCATGTAACAAAGGTACAATTCAATAAAATAAAGAAAACATGTACGTACACAGATCTGTGAAAAAATCGTGGATGCAAATTAGTTAGGTTCGAAGAAAATTTTGCAAATCCAGAAACAAATACACAAGAGATGACTGTACTAGTAGATTTTAATTTTTTTTATCTCCTATAATCATTCACCACCTATATACACTTCATTTTAAATTTTAAATTATGTCTCAAAAAGTTGTTGATACCGAGAACTAATATACTATGCAAAATCTAGCAAATTGATATTTTTTTCTACAAAAGATATCATTCTAAACTGAATAATAATGTATGTGCTGACTTCTACACCATATTTCTTTTATTACAGTTGCAGAACTTGACCTTTACATCTGCTTATTTATATTTAGAAGCAATTTTTGTTGTAACTGTGGATAGAAATGACTCAGTGTAACAAATGAGTGACAATTGTATTCTGTATTTGGAGTACTCACCATCCCATTCTGCGGGCATTGTATCTTGATCGTACTTCATCTCAACAGGTGGGACGTAAAATCTTTTCGGATACCTCTTTCCTCTTGATGGATCTGTTGTATAGTAAAGCACAGTGGATATAGATGTCTTAAATATGTATCTCAGGCAACTGGGCTCTTGTAGCTACAAGATAATGAAACTATCATTATGCAGTAATACAAATTGAGATTCAAGATTGGGGATTTGGGAAAGGTGAGCAAAAAGTCACTATGGATGCTATCCTGTGAAGATGAACCAGTAGATCATGAATGTATGACATGGATGAAGATATGGAACAACGATGAAAGGAAAAAATTATGTAAATTAATGATGAAAAATTATTGGGTGACATGATAGTAAAGAACTCAGGAACAATCCATTTTCAATTTTGTTTATACTAAAGATACAAGTTAATGTATAACATACAAATCTATGAAATAACTTTCTCCAATATAAATTCTTATATACAATAAATATAAAAAATGGTTTCCCTTTTTCATCAAGCAGGAATGTTTTGATTTAACCCCTTGATGCCTCATCATCTCATGTTCATTTATTTCAAACTACAAGTAGCAACATGGAAGAACTCCCTGCAGAGTGAATAATTTCAGCATTTTGATTACAAGTGGTAATGTCTAGATTTAGCCATATTAACAAAAGAAAGATAGCAGCTTTGCAGGCAGTCCCCGAGTTAAGGCAGTCTCGATCCGATCTTACGATGCTTTTCAAAAATATTCGTAAAAAATTTATCTGCAACTTAAGATGAAAATCTGAAGTTAAGGTGGCGTTAGGTTGGGTACTAGTAGAGCTCCCTCATGCAAATAAGTAAGTGTCACCATCCTTCCAATGTGCAAGCCAACCACAGGATTAAAGTTAAGGCTTTCATTACTTTTTTTTTTATTTTTACACATTTTTTGAAGTTAAGAGCTGACTTAAGTCGGATTCGACTTAAGTTGCACCTCGGGAACGGATCTGCGCCTTAACCTGGGGACTGCCTGTATTTGCAAATGGATGGTCTACTACTTAATTCAAGAAGATTCTTCTAGTTTAGCATGCTCAGAACTATCCTAAGGTTTGTTGTCAGATATGGGAGGCCATGTTATTTCTCATGTTGATAATGGGTCTTGAAAGGTGTCCCCACCCCTTACAGGATAGGTAAGACCTGATGTCCTGGGTTAAGAAAAGTTAGGTTTGATGAATTACCATTTTCAGCTGGTTTTTTGCATTCACCCAAATTCCCAGTTTCCCACCAAGATCCTCCATCAATGTCAGACTTGGGTGGAGCAGGGGTTTGTAATGGAAAATGAATGTCAGATTTGTTCAAAATACATAAAAAAACTATTACAAGTATTACATTTTACATCTGTATTTGATTATGGGTTTGATAGTCCCCTCTACCTTTATATGAAACATGGGCTCCTGATAACCCATGATTTTTTCAGCTGCTTCATATGTTCATGGCACAGCCTATTACACCACTACTGTTGGAGCTAGCCTATTCATTGGTTTTTATTTTTTAGTACCCCATAGGTATTGAGGTAAGATTTTTCTCTAAACCTCTATTATATTTTGGAATTGCAAATATAATGTTTCTGTTTCTAAATAAGCTTTGAATGCTTATGACATTCATTTCATTAGCAAATAAGTAATTTTAGAGAATATGGACACTACCCCTTACATTCTTCAACTCAGTGGACCACAATGGGAAACTTCCTAACCTAACCTAGGACTCCAGGTCCTTACCTAGCCCTGCCTAACCTAACCTACAAGGTTGCATCCTAACCTAGCCCTAGATTCCCACCTAAGGGGGGCCATGTCCATACCCTAGCCAGGGAGTTTTGGCCCCCTCCCTAATCCAACCTAGGATACTGGGTCCTTTTCCTAGCATAAAACCCCATCTAACCTAACCTAGGGCACAGCAAATGAATACTAATAAGTTTGCCATCTGACCTTGGGCAACAGGTCCTTATCCTAGTGCATAAAATTACCATAATCAGGAAAAAAACTACCAATGGGATTAATTTCCTTGTATTTCACTCATTTTTGTCTTCCCCTTCCCAAAAAACCAGCTTTCCCACAGTGGTCTCCCAAATTATAGAATACAAAGGTGGGGTCCACCATCTTATCAGTACTCATCTGCTAATGAGCAGAAACGTTAGAAATGTTCAAAGCGCTCATTAAAATATAGGAAAACAATATTTTCAAGTCCATGATGCAATGATGGTTTAAAGTAAAACATCAGTAATTATTAATATATGAGAAACATCGGACTTAATTGTTCGTTATAGAAACAATGGTGAAAATCCATAAAACTTAAAATGGCCAAACCTAACCTTTCCTAGAATGTTGTATCCTGACCTAACCAGACCTTACCTTCCTAACCTGACTTTGGGTACCAAACCAGGGGTTTCGCTCCCCTAAATGCCCCCCAGTAACACTAACTATCAGAAGTAGATCAGCAGGACTAAATTTCAAATCACACACGTGGTCTGGCACTGGCTATGACCCGACTGGAAACAACCTCAACCTCAACTTTCCTTGGGCATCATGCCCTGACCTAACCAGAACTTACCTTCCTGACCTGGCTTAAGGTGCTGTGCCCTTACCTGACCAGAATAGAACAGAATATGGAGTTTAGGCCAAAGGGCAAGCACTGGAACCTACAAGGTCAGTCAGCGCTGAAACGGAAATTGACACTAAAAGGTCTGAAAGGTGTAACAGGAGGAAAACCTTTTGCAGTTGCAAAATTAATCAATTGTTAGAGAAGTAACCTGACTTAGGGCACCATGCCTTGACCTGCACGGTAAAATTTATATAAGTTGCCAATACGACTCCAGGCAGCTATTTTTGCATGAAAAACCATTTTGGGTTTTCTGTGCAAAAAATGACTAGGAAATGACGGGGCACTAAAAGAACCTAAAGATACCAACCTAACGTACCCTAGGGGTGTTTCCTGGTTACAATTTTGCCGTATCAACTACGAAGGGGGTGGGGGGACCGGTATTGTCTTGGGTAACATTATAAGTCATAATCTGATTAATCATTTTTTCTGTTATTACGCATTTGCGAAGGTTACGTACTGAGAAGAAATCTTTTGTTTTGATGTTTTACTCAAGAAAAATATAAATTAAAAAATATAAATTACAACAATATTATTGATAAATTTCTGTGGTGATCTTGACTTTACGTAATGCACGAATTTTGGAACCTTAAATTTTAGGAAACCTCTCTGGTCCCACCTGCAGCGACTTCGTAGTACTTATTTCCGAAGTAGTCATCGCCCATGAACTGTCCACTCTGGCGCGGCTTCTTGAAGGAATCGACGAAATTCTTGATGACGACTCGAAAAAGACCTCTGCCTGACATTTCAGATGAGACACAGCGGCGTTAGTGGTAGTATGTTGAAGGTGATACTTTGTAACGGCTCACTTTCGCCTCGAGTTTCCTTGTAGGTTTTTTTTTTTATTTAATCTCGCGTTCGACTTTATCCTTGTACGTTGTGTTTTTTTTATTAAATCTTCCTGTGGTTCAAAATGATTTTTTGTTGAAGTCTTCTTCATTTTTAAGGAAGTTTGTGAAAAAGGCTCTTTCCTAGATAGTGACCCCCAAACGGAGTTCGGGGTAATTTCCATTTTGGAACTGGCCGTCTGGACCCCTCTCATTGTGCCATTTATTCGATAATAATAATAATAATAATAATAATAATAATAATAATAATAATAATAATAATAATAATAATAATAATAATAATAATAATAATAATATAAAAAGGTAGCAAGATGTAAATATTAGTTAGTGAAAAATGTAAGACAAAATCAATAAACCGCTTGCTGAATTTCGGTTTGACACTACTTCAGCCTTGATGCCAAGTAGATGTGGAAAAATGCAGGAGACTGTTACCCATTTCAGCTATCAGTTCTATGTGAATGAATGTTATAAACAAAAGACATTCGATATCTCGGTAACAGCAAATCTGCGAAAGATTATAGTAGGCCTATGATTTTCGCATTCAGCACATCAAGTAGACTTAAGAGTACAGCGTTAAAACTTTGGAATTAAAATAATATGATAACATTTTTGGCGTTAATTTTGTTCTATTAGGCTTTTGATACCACAGAAGACAGTTCGTTGACAGCAAAAAGCTATTCTGGCTCACTCCACAAACACAGTTGCGGGCACAGTAGGCCTACACTATATTCGCGTAAGATGGAGACCTTTATCTCCCCCTTTTTTTTTACAATTTTAATCGCCCGTAGCTTTAATTTATTTTATAGTACTTCAAAATGTTCATTTTAAGTCCTGTCCCATTCCCCTATTCTGCAACAATAACCCCGAAAAATTAGAGATGTTTCTAAACTGGATATCACAAAATATTTCAATGAATTCCCACTTTACTTTTAACCCTCCCCCCTTTCGTTTCTTTTTCATTTCTTTTTCTCTTCTTTTTCTTTTTAACTGAGGCAGAGCCATGCTATTATTTTTGTCATCCATCGCTTTCCAGGTTAACAATATTCTTAATTCATCGCCCATAGTCTGAGCTCCCTTCTTGGTCTTGGTCTTCCGCTGACAAGTCAAGAAGAAGAATTAAAGTAATATAATAATATTTTTGCGTTAATTTAGTCCTATGCACCTTTTAATTCCACAGAAGGCAGTTTGATGACAGCGAAAAAATGCATTCATCATAATGTCTGAGCTCTCTTCTCTGTCTTTGCCGACAATTCAAGAAGTCAAGAAGAAGAATTAAAGTTATATAATAATATTTTTTATGTTGATTGTTTTATGAGCCTTTTAATTCCACGGAATTCAGATTAATGACAGTAAAAAAGGCATTCATCGCCCATAATGTCTGAGCTCCTTTCTTGGTCTTCCGCCGACGGACAAGTCAAGAAGAATTAAAGTAATATAATAATATTTTTGCGTTAATTATGTTTTATGAATCTTTTAATTCCACAAAAGACAGTTTGATAATGGCAAAAAAAGGCATTCAACCCCCATAATGTCTGAGCTCTCTTCTTGGTCTGCCGCCTACAAGTCAATAAGGCGGAGTCAAGAAGAAGAATTAAAGTAATATAATAACATCTTTACGTTAATTATGTTCTATTAGCCTTTTAATTCTACAAAAGGCAATCTGATGACAGCAAAAAAAGGCGTTCATCGCCCATAATGTCCGAGCTCCCTTCTTGGTCTTGGTCTTCTGCCGACAAGCCAAGAAGTCAAGAAGAAGAATTAAAGTAATATAATAATATTTTTTTATGTTGATTATAATCTATTATCCTTTCAATTCCACAGAATTCAGTTTGATAATAGCAAAAAAAGGCATTCATCGCCCATAATGTCTGAGCTCTCATCTCGGTCTTCGCCGACAAATCCAGAAGAAGAAGTGAAGAAGAAGAAGAGGGAGAAGTCGTCCTTTGAAGTTTACCCCTTTTGTTTTGATTCCAACTTTCCTCGGAAAATGACAGACGAAGTGGAGGAACACGGCGTGATCGTCAACACGAAAGGCACGGTCTCCACCCCGAAGAAGAATGAGGTCATCTTCAATTCGGAGATGAAAATGAACAGGTAAAGAAGGGAAATCAGAGGTGGAAATGAAGGGGGTTGTCGCAGTAGACACCCAATGGCGTAGTTTGAGTCGAAGTCGCCGTCGATAATGACGGCGTTTGAGATTGCCCAGCTTCTGTTTTTCCTTTGAGGAGTCGTATATATTAGTAAAACTTTAGATTAAACTTTAAACTACGCCCTGGCTTGGCTGAATCGGCGTGGCCTAGGGTTGTTTTTCGGGTGTGGGCCGGGATGTAGTAGCAGCATTGTTGGGCGTTGCTAAAGGTTCTTTGCGGCGTCCCTTAGGCCCGTAGCTGCGACCCCTTTCGTTCCTTTTACTGTACCTCCTTTCATGTCATATTTTTTCCATCTTGCTATCCGTAACCTTCTGATAACAATAATTTCATAGTGCAACTGCGAGGTTTTCCTCCTGTTACGCCTTTCAAATCTACCTAATCTCAATTTCCCTTTGAGCATTGAATGACCTCGTAGGTCCCAGCACTTGGCCTTTGGCCTCAACTCTATGTTCCATTCCTAGATGTAGCAGACTAGGCTAATTTCAGGGTAATACTGGTAAAGTCTAATGGTAGCCCAGGCTAGTAGTGGTAACTTCTTCTTTTAACATGCTTTTTTCCCATTTTTTGTATGGGGTAAGCACGATGCTTTCTTTTGAAGGACTTTTGATTTGGCTTTGGGGTAGACCGTAGTCTCGATTGGCTGCCCTGCCTGACATCGCTTAGACCCCGGTAGCGCATGTACATGTATCGTACCAGTCACCGGCTCCCTTTCTCCAAGCAGTGAGGAGACGTTGAGCGGTTAGGTCAACAGTTCGAGACGTGTGAGGTGTCTGTTAAGGGTATTGGCGGGGTCAGAAGTTAATTTTGAGTGATGGTGTTCAAACTTCCACAGGTGTTACCTCTAGTTTGACCGAAGATGCACACAAAATTTCAGGTGAATTGGATGAAAACTTTTTTTTTTATGAATATTTTTCTTTTAAACATTACATTTTTTTTTGTTTTTTAAATTACATCTTTATTTATCATTCAATTTTAAAAAAAAAGTAATAGCAGAAAGTTTAATTCCTATCAAATAAAACAGCAAACTCAAAATCTAATATGTGATGTATGCTGTTTAAAAAAAAATTTTTTTAAATGCAGTAAAAAATACCATAAAATTATACATTAAATCTTAGTAAAAAATGTTTTTGAGAGAAAAAAGAAAAATAAATTTGCCGATGTGTTCTCTCACTATCTTTATTCAAATTGCTTTTTAGATTATTAAGATCCATTCATAGATAAGAGAGTTTTTAGAATTTGAATGTAGGAAAAATATGTTTTGAGAAAAACGCAGTTAAAGTTTTGCTAACCATTTAGTATTTAGTTGCTTTTAGAAGCATATAGTTTCTTGGAAAAGCCTACATGGCACCTGTTCCCCTTTCTTTTATAAGAGATATTATTCCCCAAAAAAAAAAAATTTATCACTTAAAGAAAATAGTTTATATTATTTTTGGGGGGTTATCAAAGAACGCCACTCTACTCTTGTGCTGCCAGGTTTTTAGGAGGCTAATGAGCCCCTCCTTCATATCCTCCTTTTGATGTTCTTTGCTTCTTTTGCTTTCTTCAATGCATAGCAGACATTCGTTTTCTGGTCTTCTCTTTCATCTGAATGCCTTTCAGGCTGTCTCCTGTTGTTTTTCTCATAACAGGCAGCAATGAACTTGCTGCATAGCCGATATCATGTTCCAATCTTTATCACCGTGCTATCACTCAATTTATTGAGTCCTCCAAGCTCACTCCTAAACATGACTTTGTTTGTTGTCATTACATATGTTGGAAGATACTGTATATCTTTCTCAAGGCCATAAGACGAAAGACAATCCTCTTCTGAACGTGGTTTATGCATTCTTCCTTGAGCACTGGATATGGAGTGCCATAAGGACCAGTGCCCTCATTCAAACTGCATACTCCATTATGTGCTGTCGAATCCCCTTGACCAACAAATACTTTATATATGAATTTCCTGTCTAGTGATCTTTGCCACAAAGCGAGAGCACCAGCAGCTTCCGTATCTCCAGAAGCTACCTCAGGGACAGCAATTACATCTTGAAAATGGTATTTCTCTTCCTCTTCATCATCAGATAACTTCAAAAGAAAGTTGTCGGTGCCATCATCATCATCATCTTGATATATTTTTGCAAGGGAATAATAGATTTTACTTGGAGCAAGCTTCATAATAGGAAGTACTTGGCATCTCCTCACCACACGTGGTTGGTGGTAACTTGTGAGAATCCACAACATTAGCTGTGTCTATACTTTTAGCTTCAAGGTAAGTTTTGATATTCGCTAACTAAACTTCTTTTGTGGCACGTTGGTAATATAATACACAACTGACGTCCAAAAGTCCAAGGAAGTATTGCAATCGATTGAAAATAAATACACGATTACATTAAAGAAATATAAGAATTCTCTCTCGGGACAACTGGCTCGCATTATTCAGTCCTGGGAAGAGTTGCCATCCCTATCAGAAACCATATTGTACGGCATATGTAACAAAACGCAATGAAAAGAAATACAAATACTTGAAGAATGAATGCAAAATGAAATAGTAAAACCACCCCTAACCAGACCTTTAATTCTCTACTTGGGTGTGGCCTTTAAACCGTTTAAAAGGCTTCATATCGATATTATCTTACGCGTGGCAATGGCTGGGACCCAGATCTTTGGAAATATGATGATAACTAATTTTCACAAATTTGAGCCAATATCACCAAAATCATAGGCCACCGATACCCTTAAGTGGTAACAATTATAATAATATGTAATAATAATAATAATAATAATAATAGTCTTTATTTTCAGCATGAGGCCATATACGTAGAATATATAAAGTAGAGGCATTACAATAGATACACACAAACTAGATGCGCGAGTTAAAGTAACAAAAATGATAATTGGCAATATCCACACAGTTGCTGAGGTAGTAGCAGAGAAAAAAATAGTGTTTATATTATTGGTAGTGACAGTATTACTATTGAGAATAATAGTAAAAATATTAACAAAAAGCATACTAAAACATTATAGCAATTAAAAACAGATTGCCTACAAACTAATTTCCTGCTGGTATCCCATTGCCAGTTTAAGAGAAGAAGGCTTTAGTGCTAATTTGATTTTGGAGTTTTTATGCTGTGATACAAAGTTTCCGTAATGTGATTAGTACAAGTCTTGCTCAAACTATAGCAAACTTACTGCTACCGAGATATTTACTATTGTCTTTCATTTACGTTGAACTATTCGTTCCATTGGGGCTGGTACTGAAGAATGCTCACATTAAAAGATAGGAAAATGATATTTTCAAGTTTAAATTGTGATAGTGGTTTGAATTATAATTTTTGAGGTGAAACTTGCCCTCTTATTAGCTTTATCTGCAACTACTTGGAAAATTCAATAAGTGTTAAAATTGAAACAGTAGTTCATGAACACTCCCAATAGTTAACCCCCCCCCTCTTCGGAGGGTGGGGTTAAGACAGTGATCGTTTTGGTTGTCGTTCTTCTCTTGTCAAGGAAACTGGGTGGCTGTTTAGACAAGCACTCTGAAATTTGGGTTTGTTTTTCTTGGTTAAGGAATTGGATCATCTGGATTTTGGTTTTATTTTTGGCTGTGGATTCTTCTTCTCAGTCTTCCCAATCGAAACTATTAGATTTTGTAAGGTAAGTGACTGTAAGACCAGATTGGCTTCATTGAGGTACGATACTCACGAATCATGCAGTGATCATCGAGGGGTGAATTGTGATTCAGACAGCTGTTGTGATCATTGCAAGGAATGGTCTTTGAAAGAGATAGAGAAGATGAAAAATTGCTTAATTAGAAGATAGAAGAATAGACATAGAATGCAAGTACAGGCAGTTCCCACTTACTGGTGGCATCGGTTAAAGGTGTTTCGGTGTTACGGCGCTTGGCTAGTGACATTGTTAACCAGATTTTCGGCACTGACCTCCAGTTAACAGCACCATTAAGTGGGGATTCCGGCGCCAATCTCCGATTAACAGTGCCACTAAGTGGGGATTTCAGCGCTGATCTCTGGTTAACACCGCGATATCCAGTTAAAGCTGCCGTCACAAGCGGTTTTCGGCATATTATCGCCAATTTGCAGTAAGCAGTGATTTTTGGTTAGTGGCGCTTGGCCAGGGAAGGAACCCCCATCATTAACTGGCGACTGCCTGTAAAGAGAACAGCTAGTCTTGAATCCAGGTCTTCTTTAGAATTGACACCTGGTCAAGAAGATAGAGATAGGTCTGTTGATTCTTTTCTAGTAGATTCACATCCTCCTACACCCACTAGGTTAGCTAAGGGTAGTAGGCTAGACTTGACGCAGTCAGATATTGATTTGGTTAAATCTAGAATTGATTTTTTATGGAACGAATTTGAGTCTTTTGCATTAAATGTATCTAGTGCATTGGCGGGGACAGTGTCCCATCGTTCCTTTGGCCACTCCGCAGACACAGCCTTGCCTGTCACCTGGGCTCCCTCTGCCGACAGACCTGGTGGTCCCAGGATTTCCAGACGAGGATTAACATCCCTGGTTATCTAAGGACTGCACCTTCTGTCTCCTGCCTTTGCTTCTCGGTCATCCATGGACAAACATAGATCTCACTCACCTAAGGTCACCTAAGGAGACAGACATTGTAGGGTGAAAAGGTCTAGGCCTTTGCTTTAGACTCTGTTATCCCATGGTTATTCTAGCGTATTTGTCCGATCCAGAGAACCGATTGCGATCTGTAGCGAGTGCTGCTGTTGCTCCTGCAGCCATCTCTAGGAGTCCTTAGTCAGCAGATAGGCATTCAGGTAGTAAGCGTTTGTGCCAAGTCTCCCATTCTGTCGCTGATGGTCCAAGTTTTGGTTTCATCAAGGCTACAAGGTTTTTATTCAGAGTATCCTTCTCTTAGAAGGGTTGCCTACCTGGGCTAGAGGGTCCTCTGCCAAGGCTAAAGAATCTCTTCTGCCCTAACTTGTGTAGGCAGGGATGTCACACCCTGAAGTGAATGTTGTTTAAAGCCACATTAAATCACTACCAGTCATGGTGGAACTGTTGATAGCTTCTAAATGGAAGTGGCACTTGGGATGAGTTATTGTCATAATTTTCTATCAACATTACCTTTTATTGTACAGCATGCAATAATTTTTTTTTTCTACATAGCACTAGCTAAGCATTTGACTGTAATTTAACATTAGAGCATTTTTTTTTAGTTTTAAGATACTTTATATTTTCATTTTAGTTTTAAAATACTTTATATTTTCAGGTCTCTTGTTCTGTGTGCACTGGCAGCATACAGTGAATCAGGAAAGTGTCTCAATGGCAGAGTCAGGTGTTTGGATGCCCTTGGTGCAACAGGAGTGGCCGGGTTAGCATGGGCACTCCATATTCCGGATGTAAGTTTGCTTTCACTTACTTTTTTGATAAGGTTAACATAAGCAGCAGTGATAATGTTTTGTATGGCGCTGTTAGCTGAGAATAGTTATCATGTGTCAGTAAAAGAAAGAAATTTGTTCTCATCCTTTTAGCTGGGTAACTCTCTTACTCATTACACTGCAGACATCTTTGTTGCTCTGGCTTCTGATGGTATGAAAGAATGGATGAAGACTTCCTCTATTGGCACCCTTTATGCCCTCAGTTTTTATGCAGTTATAGCTGCAATTAGTCCTATACAGTATGAAGTAAATGTCTTGCCCTCATGTGTTTCGTTGAATACCCATGACCACTGAGATTGTGATGTCGGTTGACACTTTCTGTAGATGCTGACACCAGTGGTAAAGGTATCGTCGTAGCTCTCATTACATTTATCCTAGCAAACTAAAAAGCAAAGTTATGATAAAGGAGTTTTTAAAGAACAGATAGTATTCCAGTACAGCCTGTCTGAAATTTACAAGCCTCATCATCAGTAATGTTGGATACCAAGAAGGCTGTTTCACAGTAAAGGGCTGGAAAGAGAAGGGTATAGTACTATACTTTAGCTACTCTAGCATGAAGGTTGAACTGGATTAGTGTCATTTAGGAGCATTGTCAAATTATCATTGTAATGGAAAATGTAATGGGTAAAAAGGAAGCAGTTAGATTACTAGATTTAGTAAAATTACCCAAGGTAACCAGTTTCTGATTTATGTAATTTATTCAGTTTTCAGAGGTTTTTGTCTTTAAAGAGAAATGTGGCATACGCACTGCCATATCTCCAATCGCTTCCCACAGGTCAAGGATGGGTTTTTATAAGCTGCCTCTGTCATAAGGGACCATCACTAGTGGTCAGAGCTCCTCACTGAGAGTCTGTCATATTCAAACACAGGAGGTTATTTGCAGTTTTTTACATCCCCCAGATTTCAGTGTTTTAACCGACCTTTATTTTAAACAGTCAATGAAGTGTTGTGTTGCCTCTGTGTAACACTAACAAAAGAAATCCAGGATTTTGCTTTAAAGAACACTGAAATAAACAAAGTAAACTTTGTTTGTTAGAACATTTCATAATTGTAGAATCTCAAATATCAATATAAAAGCCTATCCCTATCCATACGTTGATTATTATTTATTTAAAAGTGGGCCTAGAACAAACAGAGATGTGGTAGCGTAAGTCGTTAGTTGTGACGATACCTCCACCTTCACTGTGAAATAGTTTGCGTATAGTCAGTGTGACATCATGACACTCAGGTGCCAATTTGTCACTTGTGAACTTGAAGTATGTATCTGCAATTTTTAAGCACACTACTTATGTATTTAATGATTGATAGTATAGTAACTTTTCTTTCTTGCAACATAATAATGGTAGGAGTTCACAGATGTCAGAAAAGACTTCCATGTGCAGGTGGGCTGACTTATTTGGTACGTCGTGTAACAAGGTAATGTGAACATGGAAATGGTCTGACTATCAATATTGATCAAGGTGTTGGTTGTTGTAAAGTGTAATGGATCCCCAAAGTCAAGAACAGATTTTCTAGTACAGGCAGTCCCCGGTTAACAGCGATTCGGTTTTATGGCGCTTGTATAGCGACGAAAGTCTGCAATTTTCGGCGCCAAAAATCGCTGATTTCCACTTATCGGTGCCGATAATTGGGTACTGGCGCCAATACATACCTAACAGAGGCACCAATAACCGAAAATTGGCGCTTCTCGGCACTTATAACCCCCGAAAATCGCAGAAAAAGTGCCGAAATTGCTGATTTTCGGTTAGTGGCGATTTTCGGTTATCATCACACCCTCAGAAACGGAACCCCGCCAATAACCGGTGACTGCCTGTAGAGTAAAGGTTCCAGTAAGTTAAGAAAAAATTCCCTAGCTACTCTTATGAGTCTGTAAACGCAACTTTTTGTAAGGTTGAATATTACTTGATAATCATACCATTAATAAAAGTAATTTTTTTGTTTAAATTTTCTAATTTTGTATCTTCTAATATTCAGGCTGAAGTTATAATAAATGACCCTCAAGCAGCAGCACTGGAAAGAATACAGGAGAACGCTAGGGCCAATAATCTCACTGTTGAGTCAATCACAGAGGATGTCAGCATTCTGTTACTCCAGAGGCCATTTGATTTTGTGTAAGTATTTATTGCTTTGTAAAGGAGTTCATGTTATCCCAGAAACATACATGCCTATGGGAAATATTACTGATAATTATCAGCATTCTTACGTTAGGTTGTCCCCAGTAGACTCCCACTTTTTCGCGCTTTACTTTTTGCATTTCATTTTATCGCGGATTTTTGTAGAAAATATCTTTCACTTTTATGCAGGAACTTTCACCAATTCACGAGTTTTTCTATGGACCGTATCTCTAAAGTTATTACTAAGTTGCTTTTTTTCGTGGAGCAACACTGTTTATACAGGGTATTTGACAGTTTTAAGAGTTTTTAGAGGGGATTTTGCATTTTCACAGATTTTGCATTTCGGCGATGGCTTCTGGAACCTATCCCCATGAAAAAGTGGGGGATCACTGTACAGGTTTATGGGTGTTATGGGCTTTCTCTCTTCACTGAATCCCCATTTGATCCAGGCCTCCATTAAAATCTCATCTAGTCCAAGCCTTCACTGGATACTTATTCGGTGTGGGTCTTCAGTCTTGTCATTTCGTCTTGACATACAGTCGACCCCCGGGATTCGCGGGGGATGCATACCACTACCCCACACAAGTAGATCAAATCCGTGAATACTTAAAGCCCTCTAAAAACATTTATAACTGCCTAGTTTGATAGTTCAAAACACCAAAAAACCCTCTAAAAATGCTTATACCTGAGTATTTTAAGAGCTTTATCACAAAAAGTGCATTTAGTCATAAAAATGGTGTGAAAATACAGTAATGTGTGAATATTTCTCTATGAAAAACACCGCGAATAGGTGAATTTTCCGTGAACAATGTGTATGTATGCTCCACAGAGAAATTCGTGAATAGGTGAACCCGCAAATCCAGAACCACGGATAGGCAGGGATCCACTGTACTGTACTCAGTCTTTCTACCAGCTGCTGCTATGTTAAATCCTTATTTAATGCTTCTCTGACTGGCTGCATCTTGTCTCTTCTCATTACATGCCCAAACCATCTGTCTTTAATGACAGTATTTAATATTTTCCTAATACTGATGTATAAAATTTGAGCATTATCAAGCCACCTTCATTTTCTTTTAAAACATGGAAATAGCTTAGGAGTATGTATTGTATTTATAATGCCTTTTTTTTTTACTTCATTTTAAGAAATTTTGGACATGAGTGGTGATGGATGAAAATTGAAAGGCCTGCAAGTCAGTGACAGTCCCTTTTTTCATCTCTGTGATGCACCAGGCAATTCTAAAAGTTGTTCAAAATTGGTTTGACAGTATTTGAAATGTCCTCCAAAGGTATTTCATCGATGAAATCACAGAAATGGTCATAAACGAGAATTTCATTGCATCGTCCCCATTAGAGGGTATCGCCCATTACTTTATGGACTTTGTGGGTCGCAATTTTGACATTGCTGTAGGTTTTTATGGCATCTTTTCATTCCCCAACTTCATTACTTTCTGTCATTTAGTTTAGGGTTTTCCTTCTGATCTCTTCATATCTTTCTGCTCAACTTCCTAAACTTTAACTTTTCCCTTTTTCGGCTCTCCATTACATCAGTCATTTGTGTTTTAATAATCTACTGTATTGTACTTTCAAGTAATAATAATAATAATAAAAACTTATAATACAGTATTTTCCATTATATCTGTCAGTATGTTCCATGTCGTGTTCAGTCAAAAGCTTTTATGTGATTTTAGTTTGATTCATGAAGGGGCAACGAATACTCGAGTAATTGTGTATTCATTGTTGTAATGGCTTAAGGTTCTTTGCAGCGTGCCTTCAGCCCCTAGCTGCAACCCCTTTTGTTCCTTTTACTGTACCTCCTCTCATATTCTCTTTCTTCCGTCTTACTTTCCACCCTCTCCTAACAATTGATTCATAGTGCAACAGCTTTGAGGTTTTCCTCCTGTTACGCCTTTCAAACCTTTTACTGTCAATTTCCATATCAGCACTGAATGACCTCATAGGTCCCAGTGCTTGGCCTTTGGCCTAAATTTTACATTCATTTCAATTCCAATTAATAACATTTAAAATTCTTTCTCACAGCTTTATGGATTGTTACGGCTCTTCCGTCCATTACCTTGATGCAGCTTTCCGCAATGTCCCTAAGGGTGGTTTGTTAGCCATTACTTCAACAGATGATGCTGCGTTATATGGGAAAGCTGCGGATGTTACCCTGAGAAACTACGGTGGACATGTTGTCAAAACCTCTTATGCTAAAGAACTGGCTGCGAGGCTTGTGTTAGCAAGTGTTGTCAGGTAAGATGCAAATTCTGGTCAGTTTTGCTGTTATTCTAATGAAAATACAGGTGATTTTATTTTGATGCAATAGCGTACTGTGTTCGTTTTGAAATGATTTTATAGAATTACTTTGTATGCTGATGAACTGCGGATATCCGGTAAAGCAATACGGTTAACTTTTATTTTTCTCAGATTTTTCTTGTTTATAAATCCATGTTCGTGGACTTTTGGTAAAAATGAATAAAAATATGTTAATCACTGTACTAAGGAAATGAGTGAGAATTGTAAAATGTTCTGATATAGTCAATAAGAACATTACCAAACAGTTCTGCATTATAGAATATACTGCACAGTAGTGTATTGACAACAGAAAACAATAATACCAAATACTGTAATAAGAAAAATTTGATATGCAAACAAGAATGACACATCACCAGGCGATACGCAACCACATCAGGTTCTCTTTTCAAAATCTGCCATGAAACATTGCAAGTATAATAAAATGTCCTTACAAGAAAAAGAAAAACTTCAATCTGTGGCATCATCAAAATTCTAACACTGCTTCTTGCTTTTGATTTTATTCTTCCGAGATATATTTTCTCCTGATATTTATAATGATGATGGTGGTGATGAAGGTACAGTACAAATATTATAGAGTGGATTTTCCCACACTGACAAAAAATTTGAGAGAGGGGATCACATCTTCATCATGATGTCACATGTTTGAAAGTAAAAAGGCTTATGATGTTAATGATATTTCCCCTCTTGTAAGTGTGGTAAGCCTTCCCGACACTTCCCTTTGCCTCTTCCATGTTCTTATCAGAATCTTACATCCTTCCTTGTCTGAAGGAGCTGAAGTTTTGAGAGGTTTCCCTTACTTTGAACTCAGACTCAGCAGTCTTTCCGCTGATGAGAGCCCAGCTAGTCCCCTGTCTTCTCCAATTGTGCATGTACATCAGTCCCCTCCAGTAAATGCTCCTTTGGTATTACCACCTATTCTTTTCCTTTTTGTGTTTTCTCTCATCACAGCCCTTCTGATTTGACTGGTAAAGTATTTCCTCTTATTTTTTCTTCACCTGGGAAACATCATTCTTGCATAAACACTTTGTAGACAGCATTGACTTGCTTCCTCTCATTCCCCTTTCAGTACATCTCTCACTATTGCATACATTCATCCCCCAGGATTGGGTCCCGCTTCATAACCACCTTCAAGCTACATCGTCAATCCAGAGTTAGCTTTTAAAAAGCAGAATGTTATTCGTAGAAATATGTTCTGATATATCCAGCAGGGGTGAATATCTAGCCAAGTTGGAGAATGTTCCAAATCTATAATTGTAGGCTATATGAAAAGTACAGACCTATGGCAGAAGCAAGGTGTACTAACCACCACAGTTTCTCTAATATATTTTATTGCAAGATTAGTTGGAGACTAAAAGACAAGTTTTGCTTGTGGTTTTCCCAAAGCATTAAGGTCTCTTTGATGGACAGTCCCAAGCCAGCTTGATTGGGGAGATGTTCCTTGGATTATCCCAGGTTGAGGGGTGGGTAAAGAGCTGTTCTCTCCAAATAGAAGATCATTATGCCTATGTAGGTGAGAATCAGAAAAGACTTGCTATAGTATCCCCTGCATGTGTGGTTTTTAGGACTTGGGGAAAAGGATAGGAACATAAACCTAATCCCCAGGTTTGTTCCAGGAAGAAACAGGGTCATGGTCAACATCTTCAGCTGGAGGAATTGGGTTATTGTTTCAGATATTATAGCATCCCAAAGTCAGTTCATAACTCTAGAGCAGAGTCTCAACAATGAGCAGCTAGTTTACTGTTTTATGTTCTGGGGTCCTCAAGCATGTGAGATGAATGCCCTATTAACACCTTGGACAACATACAGACTTACACCTTTCGATAGCTTTCTTATGAAAAGTAAGTTGAAGTGTCTAGGGCTCAATGTGTTGCAATTTATATATCCGACTTCCATGATCTGTTGTTTGTTGGAGATGTCAGCTATATTTGTTGCCTGTGGTAATTAGGCTATTGGCAGATTTGTAACTCATCTTTAAGGAACGCATCTAACATTGTAGCACTTTAGGCAAACATACCTCAGTTTATCAGATTTCAGGGCTTACCCTATATCTTTAAAAAGTTCTGGGTTCCCACAATGAACCTTTCGTACCCAGTGAAAAGCTGAAGAGCCATTGTGTTTGTCTCCCTTATGCCATCAGACAGGATAGTGAGATATTTGCCTTTTATAAAATGCCAACCTGTTTTACTAAGAGTGTCCTCCTCTGAGCTTCACTAAATATTTCTGTTAAATAGCTCAGCTTACTGAGGCTCAGAGTGATGGTAACAGTGAGTGTGGGGCTCTGCCCAGCTGTGGGTCAACTCACTGGGATACTTGGTTGCACTGCTATTGATGGTGCTCGAGTAAATCGGAAGGTTTACTGTATATTAGCAAAAATTACTATTTTTTATTCATTGTAATAAAATTGTCACTGAAAATGGAAAATTTTTGTGGGACTAAGAATATTTTCAATAACATTGTTTAAAAAAGAGCCTAGCGAACTGGAAAAAGTTTGACAGCCAATTAAATCTTTTATAAGTGTAGTTTGTTCGAAATGTTTTTGTATAGATTCAGTTTTGCACATTAAGACGCATAGGTTCACCTTTCTGAATTCCCTTTGGTTGTAAGGTAGAATAAATTTGACATTAATGGATTTGTACTTTTATTCTTGAAAGTACTGCAATGTGACACTAAATTAGTGACAAACAATCATAGATATCTAGAATATGGACTAAGTTATTCGAAGGTGTACGTTATCATCTTGAGGCTATAGTATGAGCACTGTATGTGTTTCTGATATGCAATTTCAGGGCAGCAGCCAAATGCAACAAAGGGATTGAAGTGCTTTGCTGCCTAGCACTAAAGAGTTTCATCACAGTTTTTGTAAGGGTTCTCAGAGGACCGTCAGCAGCAAACAAATGTGTCCGTAAAATCAGAAGATTAATCCATTGCTGCTTGTGTGAAGACAGAGCTTTCTATCCTGAAACTATATACTTAGTTGGTAAGTAATTATTGTTCTTTTTGTATTTTCTCCGTAGGGGGGTGGGCCGTCAGTGCACGTCATGCAGTGCACTGTAGGGATTACTTAAGGTTCTTTGCAGTGTGCCTTTGGCCCCCTAGCTGCAACCCTTTTTGTTCCATTCACTCCACCTCCCTTCATATTCTTTCTTCCATCTTACTTCCCACCCTCTCTTAACAGTTGATTCATAGTGTAACTGCGAGGTTTTCCTCCCGTTACACCTTTCAAACCTTTTACTGTCAGTTTCCGTTTCAGTGCTGAGTGACCCCATAGGTCCCAGTGCTTGGCCTTTGGCGTAAATTCTATATTCAATTAAATTTCTTTTTATATTTGTTTACAGTTGTTTCAGGTTACTTAGTTCAGCATTGTCGTTGGCCATCAACGTAGCAGATAAGATTCATACTTTGAGAATAAAGACGAATGTTTTATAGCTAGAAATTTTAGTCCCTCTCCTCAAGAAATATGCATAATAATCTTACGAGTCAAAACATCAAAGAATTGGTCTTTTTTGGAAATTCAGGGACCTTCAAGTATCATAGATCTGCTACAATTTCTGTAAATTTTTTTTATATTCTCCCTTGGTACTTATGGGCGTGATCCTTGCCACAAACTCAAGTTTGTGGGATTGGGGGGGTCGGGGTGCTGGAAACAACTTCTTAGTAAAGGTAGTGTATGTTCCTATAACATCTGTAGCTGTAAATGGCACAGTATAACTAAAGTCACAAAGTTGGAAAATACTGTTTAGTTACAATGTGTACTTGATTTTATTGTGCTACAATATTCATTTTGATACTCTTGTTCCAGAACAGCCCTATTCATTGTTGTCGTGTGATTGTCGTAGTAAAAGCACAGGAAAATTGGCTGTGGAGCTGGGTCCTGTGTGGTGTGATGAGCTGTTCGACTCCCTATTTTGTCAGGCCATGCTTAAACACGCCAACAAATTTCAGCTTCCCCATAAGGTCATTAGTTTATTGCAGGTGAGGCAGCTTATTATAGTTGTGAATTTTTCTTTTGAACACATGCTTTTTTTTAGATCTGTTGCTGCTGTATTAGTTTTTGAACTTTATATTTTTTCGTTTAATACCTCTCTTGCAACCCACATGTCACATTGCCCCAAAATTTGTTGTTATTTTCCTTATGATATTTTAAGAAACAAAGTAGATGTTAAAAAATGAGGTACGTCTTATCGATTCTCATTTTTCTTAATGAACACCCAAACAAAATTTACAGTGTTTTAGACAAGCAAACTCTATTCTTATTTAATGGAGAATGTAGAGCAAAGGACTAACAATTCCATTTAAGATTAGGCAATAGCGGAAAGGCAGAAAAAACCTCAAAGTTATTACATTAGTCTGTGGAACAGTTTTAGCATCTTTGTCATAAAGGCTGCTCAAAGTAACATCTGTCCATAATGATACATATGCACCTCCTATTATATATTTAGTTTTGTTCGTGCTCCAGGAGAAAAATTTAATTAATCAAAATCACCAACTCCAAACTGTTGAGATATTATTTTATCATCCCTTATACTGTACATCATTCTTCAGCTAAAATTTCATTAACTACTTTTTCATTGCGGATGCTTTTATTCAGCTCAGCTAGTGTCTCGTTTCAGTGGAAGTATGCTGATATACCTATTAAGTGATTATAATAACTATATTTTTGTGCTATAGAAATTTATTTTCTTTTAACTAAAAGAACGTAAATTTATTTTCTTTTAAGTTTTCCAAGTTTTGCATAAAGTCCACAGTGCTTTTCTGGAAATATGGGAGCTTTTGAATTTAACCCTTTGAGGTCTTGAGTTCTTAAAATTTGTGTGACAAATCATACTCTGACCTCTTATGGACAGGAGTATTTTTATTTTATTATTTACTGTGAATTTGTTTTTCATGTATACAAGCAGTCCCCAGTTTACGACGATGGGGGTTCTGTTCCGACGCAGTGTCATGAGCCAGAAATCTTCATAACCCAGAATATCATAGAAAATCATATGAAAACCTTACTTTTAATCATTGGGGTGTCTTGTAAATCACATAAACTGCATTTTTATTGAGTTTTCATTAAAAACTCCAAATTTTGACCATTCTCCCTTTTGGAGCCATATTTTTCCATCGGGTCAGCGTCAGCGTTTCATAAACCTGGAACCAGCGTTGTAACTCGTGAAATAATTTTTGATGAATATATCTGAAGAGTGTCGTAAGCTGAGTCCGTTGTAACCTGGGACTGCCTTAATTTTGAAGCTGAATACCTATCCTTTATTGTAGTATGTTGAACAATGCAAAAGTAACAATAGAAAAGATTAAAATTAATGCATTTAAATTTTCTAGAAATATTTTACAGATGACAATCTCAGTTGTTGGGAATAGATTGACATCATTTTTCATCATCAAAATCTCAGAGTTAAGATTATCAGTTTGCTTGAACTTAAAATTCTTTTCTAGACCATTATTAGCGAAGCCAGATGTGAGGCTCACCCAAGCATCAAGATGCAGAGTGGCGGGGACAAAGAAAATACTCTGTCGGAGAAGGTAGACGAAAGTATAATGAACCAAGAGGAGGAGGAAGAGGAGGAAGAAGGACACCACTCATACCATGCGGTGGAGGAGGATAATGAAGGGGAGAGATTGCCAAAGAAAATGAAGTACGATCATCCAAGTCTGAGATCACCACCTTTCTATTTTAACCTCCATCGCCATTGCCCAAAAGGTACGTTTAGTGATGGGAATTTAATGATGAAACTAGCGATGGGAATTTCATGATGAAACTAAACCCCTCTCATACCGAAATTTGTGGGATGCTTGGTCACAAGTTATGTTCTGTGGACCTCTAAGTCAGAAGAGAAGGAAAAAGCTGTTTTTGCTTAGTGTTTTTCCTTGATTTTTCAATATAACGTGAGGGCTAGAAAGCACTGTAGAGGAATTTTTAAAATTCTGTTTTTGCTCTTATACACCGTTAACTGTTACAGCAATGCTGGAATCTGTTCTACAATTATTTCTATTTCATTTTGTACCATAATTGTTTTTTTTAATCTAAGATACAGTACTTCAAGATTCCATAATACCTTGTTTCTCCTCTTTTGTACATCCCACAAACAGGCCACGACTTGGGAAAAATCAACAAGGTTGTCGAGTATCTTCAACGCGCTAATCACAAGGCCAGCAGAACGCACTTTGACCCCGAAGCCGTGAGAACAAGCTGTAGTCTTCGAGAATTTAACAGCCTTTTGTTAGAATTTGCAAAGTCACAAAATTAGAAAGGCAAATCAACATTTTGGTGAGAGCTATAAAGATCTACAGTACATAACAGCATTGTAAAATAGACATCATCCTCATTATTTGTTAAAAACTTTCATTTTACTCACAATCAGTATTTAGGATGTCTTTGTCAGTGTATGTCGTTGGATTAAGAAACTGATATTCATTTTTTGTAGACATAAGTAAAACCAAGTACTAGGGAGGAATAATTTCATTAAATTCTTTTCATTATAATTATTCTAGAAAGGATTTCACACCAAGTTTCATATTTATTTGATGTTTATTTGTGACCTGTGTTTAATAGCAGAGCAGTGCCCATGTCAGTTACAAAGTTCAAATAATCTCTGGGCCAGATAGGAACTTCAACGCTACATTTTCATTTGGTAGGTGGTTAGTTCCTTTATAGCTGTCTCCTTTACCGTGCTCCATTTGTGATTTGAATCAGTGACCTGTGATTGACTCTGTGACATGTGATGCATTTGGATAGTGCTTACTTTCAAGTTTTACTAGGAGGTCTGTTAACAGAAAGATTGACCATATTATGGCCAGGTCATACATACTTAATGTGTCTTTACAATATAAAAACCTCCTCATTTTGCTTACCCTTTACTGACCAGAACAGAGTGATATCTGCTGCGAGTTGTCATTGGTAAAAGAAATCTCAGGATTTCTTGTCAGATGAATAGCGTATCTTTCTCGCTAGAGGGACTCTTGTATCAGTGTAATTTGCTGCCCTAGATATCTTAGGATGGGAAGTACAGGAGTAAGCTTTAATAATTGGCACCTCCATTTTGCCATAAGACTCTGAATCAAGTTGGAATAGTGATATGTACTTAGTATATAGTTTAGATATAATGGAAATGTATTGATTATCCCCAGTGCAATTGTATGATATTGAGAAAAGTCATGGAAACCTGCCACCTGTTAAACTAGTGTGTGTCACCCATTCAGTGACTTATACAGTGCAGGGAGTAACTTCTCTTGTGCATTTTACTTTTCAGGAATCTCGGTGCAGTTTTACTCGATTGGTTTTGTTCCTGTGCATATTTTGGTTTGAGTCTTAGCTCCTTACTCAGTAAGGGTCTTGGGTGCGTAATTGGATATTTGTTACACTTTTTAGGGCCTCAAACAATTACTTTGTACTGTATATTCATTCATGTTCTTTTTGAGACGTATTTCTGCATCAGAACAATAATGCTAGTTCTGTGCTGTGACAGACGAAAGTTTATAGTTTGTTTTTGTGTACATTATTGCTTTGTCTTTTCAAAGCTGGTTTCACATTATAGTTAATTCAGCTTTCATCCAACCTGTTAAATATTATTTATAATACTGTATGTGTACAGTATATGCTGATATTATGCTTCTTTCATATTACGGCTTTCCAATACACTTAGCTAGGGATAGGGAGTACAAAGAAAGTATTTTATGTGTACCAGCAGGTACATGGATCCTTAATTGTTTTGCATGTGTACAGTTAGGAGGGGGAGATTAATTCATTGCTCTGTATGATCTCAAAATCTCCAAAGAGGAAATTGAACTCCTTTTGGACTGGATCTTGTGCCAATTTTCCTGTCCTTGTGTCCCATAGGACCAATAATTGTCTGCAGTTGCTTTTCCTATTTCCTTACTGAAATCATTTTGGAGGATGCTTTGACCATGGTGGTAGAGTTAACAATAATCCTTTATTGTCTAATTCAACCGTCTCATAGAGTATTCAGAGAATAGAGAGGTGGTTTTAAGTTGGTGGTAGCAGTGATTGAGCTGGTAGGTGGTACAGCCTTCGGGTGATGAACATAGGAGATACTCTTCTATGACGTGTTAACAGAAGTAGTGCACTTGGTTGTCCTAGTCGTGGTCGTCAAACATGGGTTACCAGTATAGACTAGAGATGTATTAATGACACCCTGTTATGGGAGCCAGAGTCATAAATGTCTAAGCTGTGGTCATATGTAACGGCTCACTGGAGGTAACAGAAGCGTTGCTTTTCTACAGCATGCTGTGTATCCTGAGTTTAGCAGTGATGCACAGAGTGAACAGTAGCTGCTACATTGCAAATTTATCCCAAGGAAGATAATAGGATTACCGAAGGACACTCAAGTAGTATCTTTAGACTTGTCAAGATTTGCCGAGAACTACAGATCACGGTGGTAGGTGGCACAGAGTCATATTTGTCTCAGAATTGCTGGATAAAAAGTGGAAACTACTCAAATGCCCCAAAAGAGTTGCTAGATGTTACTAAGCAGATTCCCAGTATAAAAATATCTGGACAGAATGACATGAAAACTGGATGCTGGGCATTCCTGCTAATGAAAGTGAGGAACAGCTGGCCAGCCATATGAGAAATGATAGTCAGCTCAGTGGCCTGGTTAAATTTTCTTAATACATTCATAATAATAATAATGAGGGAGCTTATAACCTTGTCTCATTTTTAAGTGCAGTCCTGTGGTCCTCTAATATTCTTGCTTACGTATTTTGCCAGTGTACAACCCACAGCCAGATGGAGGTAGAATTCTTATTGTGTAAGCAGTAATAAAAGATTCCCCTGCTTGATGAATTCAGAATCATTATTCCATCAGTGTGGGGTATGTACTGTATTTAATGTTATAACATCAGGTGGAAGGCTCCTTTTCTGTTTTGATTTTGAGTGAAACGGATCCAACAGGAGCTGAAGACAGCTTCACAGGATCCTGGAGTCTTTAAGAATTTAAGATGATGTTAAACGAAGGTATACGAAGTGACAAAGTCATGTCTGAAGAAAAAGGTGATGTGTTTGAAGGCACTGGTCTTTTCAAGGTCCTGCGTTTTTAGCTCCTGCGTTGTTGTGGGTCAGTGTCTCTTTCCTGCTCTAAAAGGCAACTAATGGGGTAGCCCAAAAGAAATTTAAATATCATCAGCAAAACCGCTTGGCCTCACGAGCTCAGCAAATCGTCTCTAACGGCAAAATTGTTCCAGTTGGAGCCGGGGAAGGCTGCTGCAGACTGATTGAAGCAAGGATCCGAGTGTTTGCGTTTTAGACCCTGAGCTGATGTTTATTTTAATACTTTTTTTGTTATTTGTCATTTTTCCTTACCCTTGCATTAAGAATCTGATACAGGTTATCATTTTGTCTTTTCTGGAGATGAAAGGCTTTAAAGATTTTTTGGGGGGAAACGGATCCAACAGGGGCTAAGACGGCTTCACAGGAACTTGGAGTCTTTAGTAATTTAAGAAGACATTATAATTCAATGGGCGTTTCCTCAGGAATGCTTCAGGAGCTGAAGACTGCATCAAAGACTGCCCTCCTATCCTGTGCAGTAGCACATGCCATCTTGCTAGTATTTAATATTTCATGGCAGTGGCAATGCAACATAATGTAAGAGTAAGAGGTACAAGTAGAGAACTCCCTCTAAAGAGGATACTAGTCGAGAAGAATCCGTTTTCTTTAAAACGCATCAAGGACAAGTCTCATCTAATACTGCTGTGTTCTGGGTAGTGTAACTGAAGTAAAATAAGGTGTATATTTATGGAGGACATTTTGATATATTAACCACGCAGTTAAGGGTTGCAGCTAGAGTTTTACTGCAAGATAATTCCACTTAGGAAAAATGAGTGAAAGCAACAAGCCTCCCCAATTCAGGTTGAACTTGTGACCTTTGTTGCAGTGTTTGAGCATTTCCCTTTCAAGCTAAAGGACATAGGTTAAAGTACTGCTAAGGGAAGATGAAATTTCTGTGCTCACAGTATTTTGGAGGTTATTTGCTACGTGTATATTTCACATTTCAAAGCTGGCTTGTTAGATGTCATGACCATTTGAAGTATTCGGAGTTAAAGTATTGTACAAAGAAATTGTGTAAATATATGGGTGGTTTGAAGCTCTGCAGTAATTGATTCAACAGTTAAACTAGCCCCCCCAAAATTTTGCAAAGGGAAAAAAGTTCAATGTACACCATTTCATATTTTACAAATCAGTATCATTGTAAATATTCAAAGCACTGTCATTTGTTTGTCATTTTCTAGGATTAATATTTATGATTATCTTTACTATTTATTTTCCATGAAGTCATGGAGGATAAATAAAAATAGTGCATTTATCATGGATGTTTTATTTGGTAATACAGCAAATTTTACTGTTGTTTGTGACAGTAATAGATGCAATATGAAAGAACACCTACAGATATTTAGAAAACCTTTCAACTTAAATTTTTACAATTGCTTTCCTACCCATTACCCAAATATAAATAATGAAAAGGCCTCATCCTACAATACCTTTTACAGAAACTTAAAATTGAAACTGGGTGAAAGAAGTTCTTCACTCATGGATCCCAAAACCAAACCGAGTACAGAAAACACTCATAGTTAAGTCATTTATATTGGTCTGGAATCCCTCTTGCAATTTGAAGATGACATTTAATGAGGTTGTACACAGAAGCTTGTTATACATTTTGTGGTAAGCAACAGCACTATGATAGTTAGAGGGAAGGAAAGAAAGAAAGAAAGAAAGAAGAAAAAATCCCACTTCACATACACAAGAGAACACCCATCAAAATGGAACCAGGTTTCCCATACAGAGTTACTTAAGGTGATTATATATATATATTCATATATATTTTATAAAAATCAAAACCCTATTTGCATATCATTTATAAAAAAGTATATGCCACTGGGTACATTGTAGAAGTCAGTTTCCTATAGAAAAATGAAAAAAGCTTTAAAGGTCGTAACTTATACAGACAGATCTTAGAAGTGACATCTGACGACAGATCTCTTACACAAATCGGCAAAAGTCTACAGTAACCATATAAGACAGCCATTTTTTAAAGCATTCAAAAACAAACTATTCTGAAAACATTTGCATTGATACTCCTTTCACAGTGCTACTGTCAAAAATAAAGGAAAGATATCCTACATGTAGTAATGACTATACAATGGAGCTGTGTATCTCACGTACAATGTCCCTCACCCTTGGTTGAGTGTCTTCTGATAACATCCTTTGGACATTACTGTTAACAGATATCTATTCAACCCACTGTGATAACCATGGGCTTGAAGAAAACTCATCCACTAAGACAAGCAAGCAAAGGTGAGCTCCATTATCAGGGTGACCAGAGGCACAATAATAGCATCTGAGCTGAGCATTATCACTAGCACTATAGAAATATATCAGCTGGAAGTGCCTATATTTTTTTTTTCCTCGCTCTATCAAACTGTGCCTCATTTATACATTCACTCAGGATATTGTCTCTGCTCCCTATACTGCACAAGAATGTTGGGCTGCTGGGTTTGATTGGTCTCCGTACTATGTTGAAACAAAAGGTATTTGTGAATCATAACCTAAGCTTTAGCATGATTACAAAGTCAATGTAACAATAAAACACTGGTGAGCAGCACTAATGAAATTTCCAGCGAGCAATAAACTGTGAAGAAAGGGAGCAGCGAATGCTCAGCCACAACACTAAATTGGCTCCCCACTGGTATTGCTCTTTTGCACAAATAAGAAACAGATGTCAAAGTTTGCAAGTGATGCAAAACGCCAGTGGTTCGATGCAGCGCACAAAAACATATGCACTAAGATATCACACTTAGGAAAATCTACTGCGTCTTCTCTTTGTTCCCAATTGGGAGAGCAGCTTTCACCCTGAAAAAAAAAAGGTAAATAAGTTAATTTCCCCACTTCATATTCACTGCTGTGGTATTGCTTATTTCTTCTAACTTTAATGATCAATATACCCTACAACTTACTGTAGATTGCAATTGCTGATATAATTACTTTTTAAAAAATACCTTTGGTCACGGAAGAAACTGAAGCTTTTGGTAGCAAGTACAAATTTGTGAAGAATTTAACATTAGTGTTTTAAATTTCATGCACTCCAAAGGCTGCAGTTTAATGGTAAAATATTAATTAACATTAAAAAAACTCAATATACTGTATAAAATTGCCAGTTTTACCCGTTTTGGACAATTTCTACTTTTTTTTCTCTTCTTTTGGTGTGCTTGTATTTACAAAATGGGGTTTGTTTAAGGACAAAAAAAAAATCTAGTTGGAGAACTACATGTTTAAAGTTATCAGAACTGTTTAAAGAACTGATTAATAATGTCTGAAACGATGAAATTTTACAGATCATAAACAGAGCAACATGAAAATGGTGAGGTGCAAAAACATTGGGCTGCCTAACTATAAACTTTTACAATATTGCTGACAACACAGAATGATTCAGTGGGAGTTTAAACCAGAATCTAGCTTAATTATGAACTGTTACGTAATGCACTAAGAAAACACTGGTAAAACCTGAGGTGATAAATTTTCTTCTTTACTCTGTTCTTAATAGTACCCATATAAAACCCACTAGAGGCTATCAGGTGATCGAGTTTCATAGTTTAACTCAACCAGTGGGTTAAATTTCCAAACCTGTAGGAATGGTTTGAAGGAAACCATTCATGAGACAAAAAACCTAAAGAAATGTCAAGCTGATTAGCCAGGGAGGAAGATAGAAAAGAACGTAACAGGGATACTGCCATGAACCACTTGTACTGATGAAAAGTAACTTCAAGGGTATTATTGATTAAAAATACACCAAGATTCTTAATTTAACTGTGATTGTACTGATACTGTACACAAATAACAGAAAATTTCACTAGAGCAATGTCACAGTCGCTTGGTTGTCCACCTTTCATAGCAATGCCAGTAACCTTTTGACTCTGAGAAAACTAAAAAGGTGTTCTCTTTTGATATGTTTACTGTGTGCGTTTAATATACATACATTTACAATCATTCTAGTCTATTTAATTTGAAACTGATGTATTTTCTTCCTGCTTTTAAGTTTAATTATAACACAATTTCCTACTAATCACGAACCCTCCAGTGTTCTAGGATAAAAACCGCAAAGGAAGGTTCCTACGAATAGTAACCATTTCCAGAATTCTGCTCCTGAACTATCACAAATATGCAACTTGCTATTTAACAGGTAACGAAAGAATTATAGTAAATATAAGAAAAAATGCTGAATATCCAAACTAAAAGGCACTTAGCCAAAACAATGGACTTACTTGGACATGACATCATTGACTTGGGAACGGACGAGACCAACATACTGGTCAATTTGTGTCTGGTTTTGCTCGTAGACCTTGGGGAGAGAGAATAGTGCCACTACCGCCAGGATGACGAGTGTCAGTCCATTGAACCACGAGCCCAAGTATGTCAGACACCACAGAAGGCAACCAAACTGGAATTAATAAAACTCATTAGGTGCAAGATACATTAAGTAAACTGATATGGATATGAGAATTACAATAAGTCAATCTTGTTTCCAAATTGTTGTTCACAGGTTTTATCAAATGTACCACCTTCCTTAACAAACTGCACTAACTCATCTAGGTGCCAAAATAACTTCCTATTGGTTTCTTTTTAAATAAAACAGCTGCTACATTGCCAAGATCCATATTTCTTTTGCTGCTGTAACAAGTGATAACATGCCCTCTCAACCCATGTCTGCGGTGAGTACATAACCTTGGACAAGATTACAGCAGAAACTCTAGGAAACTCATTTAATGTGAAGAATAATCAAAATTTTCCATGACCCATAGGCTTTACACACTGTACCGAATCACAAGTAACTTCTTGGTCCTCTTCTCAAAATTCATTGTACTCTAACAAAACCCAATAACACCCCACCCCACTGATCAATATAGAAGCCTGAATACTCTAATTCAAACCAAAGAAACATCGCTGGTGTACAGAAAAATTTCTACAACTGACAGCTTATATAAATAATACTATAACAAGGTATTAGGATATACAGTATGAATATTTTGACAAAGTTAAGTTCCCATTTTTCTTCATAAGGCCAGGCAAATATAATGGTAGTATTTTAATGGAATACTTTAGTACCTTTTTGTAGTTCATATCTATTTTACAATTATAAGAAATACAAGGGATCTATATAATATAGCAGGGAGACAAAGCAAAGAACAATCTTGAGTAGTTCCTATTACTTCACAAGCTGTCATGGAGGATGTCCCAGACACCTCCTACCTCTGCTCTTCAGCAGCCAATTGCATAATCCACAAGATGAAATCCAGTAGTTACGTTATAACTACCAGATTCAGCTTGTTCCAAACACAATCATGACATGTATACATTCAAACTGCCTCATTAAAATTCATCAATATACCAAGCGTTTATCTCCAAAATGTTTCGGGTTTCATGACTGCAACAGTTTGAATCGAAAACCACTGGAGATACAGGGAGACATGGGATGACAAACTACAGAATATAGAATTCAGGCCAAGTGCTGGGACCTATGAGGTCATTCACCTCTGAAATGGAAACTGACCATAAGAAGGTCTGAAAGGTGTAACAGGAGGAAAACCTCGTAGTTGCACCATGAAACAACTGTTAGAACGGGTGGAAAGTCAGATAGCAGAAAGAATATGAATAGGGTACAGTAAAAGGAATGAAAGAGGTTGCAGCTAAGGGTCAAAGGGATGCTGCAAAGACCCTAAGCAATGCCTACATTGCACCATGTAAGGTGCACTGACAGCACTATCCCCCTATGGGGACAAACTACAGAACCACCATAACATTTATCACCACCTCATACTGAGCAGTAACATTCACATCCACTCGGAAACTGATAGTACCACAATGCATCCATAAGCTGACCTACTCGGAGTATCAGCACCTTACACTGATAAACATCTAAAAGATTGAGTCAGAACAAACATGAAGTCACTTACTTTGACAGAGTCCACGAGGTCTTCAACAAGGAATAGTCGCTTCAGTTCAGAAACTGTGGAGTTAATCTGTGACACAATAACATCAGTTGCTTCGTGGACTTTCTCTGATGGAAGATCTGTGTCCATTTCCAGGATAGCTCTGCAATGAGTGAGTGGATCTTACTGAGAATGCACATACAGTATTCTATACTATGTCTTAGGAGACAGAGAGTGAGGGAGAGGGAATTACAAATGTATACACCTTCATACTTCAGTAAAATGACTTACACATATTGGGAGAAAAACTGCATTTGCCTTTATTTAGCATAATGTACTGCACATGTCAAGATAACATTTACTGCAGCGAGTATAATTAAAGACACTGAAGTAAGAACTAGCTTTGGTGATATCCAAGCTATTTTAAATGAAATGATAAAAATGAGCACATTTGATAATTTCTGACAATTGAAAAAGATGATTAACTTATATTATGCACATTTATTGCTTTATTCACTTGGCTGGTTGAATAGTGGCAACACTGAAATTTTCTAGTACTGAATTATTACCAAAATCATTCACTGTTAACTGTCAGTAAGAGTACACATCAAAAATATAAATTATACTGTATATATAAGCTAATATTATTACACTCCAAAAAAAAAAAAAATAAAAAACTATGCATTAAAAAAAGGTCCTATAGCATTCTTGTCCCAATCCTCATCTGCGGGAGAGAACATTGACAGAAACTAACTATATCTCTATATTGCAACTGAAATAGTTATCAAGCAAATCTTGGAACACAGGTATTATATTTAAAAGAAAAATTGAGACACTAACACTAACACTGCCTTGAAAACTGACAATACATATATGATGCTCTATAAGCCAAATCACAAAAGAGCTTCAGTATATTACATTAAATTACATTCAATAGAAGAGAATATAGGATTTTGGCCAAAGGCCAAACGCTGGACCTATGAGGTCATTCAGCACTGGAACGGAAACTGACAGTAAAAAGGTCTGATAGGTGTAACAGGAGGAAAACCTCGCAGTTGCACTATGAAACAATTGATAGGAGAGGGTTGCGGAAAATAAGACGGAAGAAAGACAATATGAAGGGAGGTACAGTAAAAGAAATGACAGGGGTTGCAGCTAGGGGCCGAAGGAATGCTCCAAAGAACCTTAAGTGATGCCTACAGTGCAACGCATGAGGTGCACAGATGGCAGTACCCCTACGGGAATCACATTAAATAGCTTATTGTCTGGAATAGTAGCCTCAATCTTTATACAATGACTTAGCAATGTAAGACCTTCAAAACAATAAGGAATGAAAATTAGGCCCCAGACAAGCAAATAAATTCATCCAAATCAAGCAATGTGTCTAAATAAAAGATATCACATTTCCACAATGTTTTACAGAAATAATTAGATACAGTCGACCCCTGGGATTTGCGGGGGATAGGGTCCACAACACCCAGGAATAGCTAAAATCCGCGAATACTTGACACCCCTCTAAAAACACTCAAGTGCCAATTTTTATAGTTTCATCATGAAAATTGTATTTAGTCACAAAAAGTAATATGAAAATAAAGTAACTGGCGAACATTTCTCTATGAAAAATTCCAAGAATAGGCAAATTTTCCATGAATAATATGGATATAAGTTCCACAGAAAAATCCGCAAATAGGTGAAGCTGCAAATCCAGAACCACAAATAGGCAGGGGTCGACTGTAAGCAATAACAGACTTTATTTAAAAGGCTGTCTTGTGATTAAAAAAAATTAAGGGGAAGTGGAAAAAGATGACTTTGGGAAATCAAACCCACAATATCTAAATAGACTGCAAGATGCACTGCCCTAGACTGACCTAAGGCTCAGCATACAACCAGACTTTTGAGGGCTTCGTGGTCTTGTAAACCCACCTTTCTAACTGATGACTGGTGAAAAAATCAACAAAATAATTTTAAAGGAAGCAATATAAAATAGAAAACAAAAAATCTGTGCTTCCTACTTGAAGGGGTGTCCATCCTGTGACTTCTGAATTGCCTGCATGATGTTCTTGTAGACACGGAAAGTGATGGTTCCGGAGAGGAGAGCCAGGGAAGTGTAGGCCACCACAGAGATGAGGGACAGGTAGGCCAAAGACAGGAGGATAACCATCAGGCTTCCAAAGACAACGCCTGTCTTCTTCACATCGCGCCAGTAGATGAGGTCAACCACTGAAAAAAAAAATTATAATTAACCACTTGTCAGTTATGACATTACTACTGACTAAAAAACAAATAAGGTTCCTTGTTTAAGCCTTTAATATTTAATAATAGCAAGCTGGCAACTAAAAATAAAGCAGAAAATAAAACTACACTTCCTGCGATAAAATTTCATCCAGCGATTTCTGTCAGTAAAAGCATCAGACTATGGCCCCTTTATATGTAAATTTGTTTCTTCCAATACACATTTTTTGCTACGGTATTTGATTTGATATAAGAAATTTAGGTTGTCAAGCCAAGCCCTGGAGCACTTTTGGCCATTCTGTGCTTAACACAGTGAAAAGAGGGCACTGGAGTGGTTGAACAGCAAGGCGAAAGAGATCCAGAAAATAAAAGAGATGAAGTACAGTACAGTACAAGGATCTGAAAGTGAAAATGGGAGAAAATCTCAGAGTTGCACTAAGAAGTAACAGAAGTTGGACAGCAAGGCTGAAGGATGGAAGCAGGAATAGAGGAGAGGTAAACAGCTGGCCATGCAGCTGAGAGCCAAGGGGATGCTGCATACACCCTTCAGTACTGTAATGCCTACAGTGCACATCTAGCAAGTTGTACTAACAGACTAAAACCACTCGTAACTGCTGATTTTCATAGTTCAAACACAAAAACACCCCTCTAAAAACGCTTGATTTTGATAGTTCAAACACCAAAAAAATCCCTATACCCAAGTATTTTAATAGGGATCCCCTGCAGTGTTAATCCTCTGGTTCTCTGTACAGTTGATATTTTTGGGATGCATACCACCCTCCAACCACACCACAGAATAGCAAAAACACATATATAAATACTTGTACTTATCATTAACATTAAAATAATTATTTTATTGGCTTGTCTACCATTTTACATGTGAATTTTTAAATACCTCTCTCCATTGAATGTAGAATGTAAAGAATAGGTAAGTTCATGCTACGACACATATGGAATTGCTGTTAGCTGTAGGAAATTGAGTGTCTGATACTTCACAGCAAAACCAAAACCCTAAAGTGTTTGTAAATCTGAGGTACTACTGTATATATATATATATATATATATATATATATATATATATATATATATATATATATATATATACAGCATCTCTCTCTCTCTCTCTCTCTCTCTCTCTCTCTCTCTCTCTCTATATATATATATATATATATATATATATATATATATATATATATATATATATATATATATATACATATATACATATATACAGTAAATAAAAAATTAGTGGCTTCATACATATATAGCATACACAGCTCGCAGTGGCTCATCAGCAACATGATGACATTCCACAGACACTATGCAGTTCAGCTCTAATCTTCATGCACTCCTTCCAGATGTTGAGATCCCAAATTCCAAATACCTTTTATACTCCTTGTATCCCATTTCAGGGACCTTTTGAAACAAAAACTTTTCCATTCCTAAAACACTCCTTAGTGATAACTTCATCAGGAGCTACAATAGAAAACTTGAGAACAAAACACAATCACCATTAGGCCCACAAGACTTAAAAAATACATCCACATAAATTTAGCACATTTGAAATGTATAAGAATATCACGGTTAAAAGAAACAGTTGCGGAGTTGTTCCTCGCAACTTTTAACAGCATCCCATATTTTTTTGGCAGTATTGCAAATGCACTCATAAAAATTTAACACAAATTGCAATATATAAGAAAATCTCGGTTAAAAGAAATAATTGCAGAGTTTTTCCTTACAACTTTCAACAGCATCTCATATTTTTTAGAAAGACCACTGCACACAAATAAGCAAATGACGGGCCATACAAAATCCGGCTTCTATAACAGAAGTCTCCGATGCACACCTGGTCCCCTGCTTGGAGGCGGCTCATACTCCATCTGCTTGGAGCCATTCCTCTCGTCTTTGTAATGCCGACGACCCATTCGAAACAGGCAAGACCTAAGAGAACTGCAATGTCTCAAAAGCCCTACAGAACTTTCTGCGTAGCTTTGCAAACGGGAGTACTGGAGTCAACCACCAGAAAGTGACGGAATAACTATGCGTACTGCCAGTGCCGGGGCAAACTTGATCCAAAAACTGGATCGCCCGCCTACATCCAGGGATGTCGGGGGTGTGGAGGAAGGGGGGACTTACTCCAGGGGGGAGGGTAGAGACGGTTACCGGAATGAAAGGCAGGTTGAGCGATGAAAGCAAAATTGCTGTACTTTCCATTTATGCCTATCGTTCGGTTCATTAGAAATTCTGAGATAATACAATACCCAGTTGCTTTGTTTTTTTGTGGCCTTGTGTGTAGGAATTCTGAGATAATACAATAACCAGTTTCTTGTTTTTTTTTTTTTTGTGGACTTGTATTTTACAGCAGTGTCATCTTCACCTAAATTCCAGACAGGCACAGATGTGGATAATAAAAACCTATAAAAGTTACAAACTGACACGGAGATAGAAATGTTTTAATTGCAAATCTATAAATTCAAAGCAAATCTCTTGCGACACAGGGAATCAATTCGAGAGAGAGAGAGAGAGAGAGAGAGAGAGAGAGAGAGAGAGAGAGAGAGAGAGAGAGACTCAATACCTATGTCGAAAGGCAGAGAGAGAGAGAGAGAGAGAGGTTCACGACTTCCACGAAGACAGACACAGCAAGGCGTAGGAGAGCGTAATGCCCACAGCACTGTGCCCAGTTGGCCGAAGTAACAAGCCACGCTGGAATATCTGGACCGTGCTGGAACCCACGTCGTAGTACCGCATCACCCACCGATAGATGGCGCTGTCTTTTCCGTTTCTTATTTCACTTTCACGTCAAAGCTTTGGGCTGTTAGCGCATGACGTCATACCAAACATTATTTATTTAAAAAAATTATGCATCGCCAAGATATTACGAAATAAAAAATCTGCAGTATTTAAGTCTAGAAAAAATTACGAATGCATGCGGAATAGTGCAAACGCATGCCTAATGGTACAAAAGCATGTGGAATAGTACGAACGCACGCGGAATAGTATAAACGCATGTGGAATAGTACGAACGCATGCGGAATAGTACAAACATGTGGAATAGTACGAACGCACGCGGAATAAACGCAGTATAGTAAACGCATGTACAAACATGTGGAATAGTACGAACGCACGCGGAATAGTATAAACGCATGTGGAATAGTACGAACGCATGCGGAATAGTACAAACATGTGGAATAGTACGAACGCACGCGGAATAGTATAAACGCATGTGGAATAGTACGAACGCATGCGGAATAGTACGAACGCATGCGGAATAGTACAAACACATGTGGAATAGTACGGATGCATGCGGTATAGTACGAACGCATGTGGAACAGTACGAACGCATGCGGAATAGTACGAACACATATGGAATAATTACAACCACGATTATGGTAAGAGAAATGTACAGTACTCGCCATGCCTCGATGCATATTATTATTATTATTATTAAATAGCTCTCACAGAGCTAGGCCGAAGGATTAGGATGAACTATACCAGGTCTAGAGGCCATAGGCCCAAGAATTGGGACCAAATAGGCTAGGTCATTCACGTGGTGATGAATGAATGAGAATTTGAAATTTGAAAGATAAAAAACTGTACTAGGCATAATATGCTTTTACAATGGAATACATGCATACATTAAATACATTTCCTCAGGTTTTCATACATACAAAATAAATTGCATACATTTTCTCAGATTTCCATACATACAAAGAATATAACAAAATACCCTAGAATTCATAGAGAATGTATATATAATATATATATATATATATATATATATATATATATATATATATATATATATATATATGGTGGCAAAGTTCCGAGCACATTAAGTCTAGAGACATAACTACCAGATTCTCTTTTGTTTTATTTATATGGGCATCTCCCATCTACACTGCTGCGTACTGCCACTGTTCGTGACTTGGCCGTGTACCAAAATACACATGCTAACACATACTCGACATATGTTGCTGCTGGTACAGTACTTCGTAAATTCTACTGTCACTTGTTTTTGTGAAAATGAATACCAGAGGACTTACATGATCTACTGTACAATACAGAACGAGAAAAGTATTTTGGGTTACTACTGAACCACGAGTACAATCTTGACTGTACGAATCTCTAACACTTCTTCTCACCCAAAGTAGGGAGTTCTGGGTGTTCCAACCCCATGTGGTGGTGCCAACAGGGGAGGACGACCCCAGTCACGTTCTGTTCTCCCCAGGGGTTGCGCGAAGGACAACTCCAAGCGTCCCAACCTACCTTTCATCACAACTCATCTTACGGTTCAATTCCTCACCCTATCTCGTCATCTGAAAAGCTTGATTCTCAAATCATTTTCGTGCCGTGATTCGTAATTCTTACCCTTATGGCGTTGTGTGCGTGTCTGTGTGTATGTGTGTGTGTATGTATATATTAAGTATACCTTAGTTTTACCAGACCACTGAGCTGATTAACAGCTCTCCTAGGGCTGGCCCGAAGGATTAGACTTATATATTAAACACGCACAGAAGGAAGTAAGGGAGGTGGTCCGAAACGCCATGGGCTTTCATCAGGCGGGGGGGGGGGGGCCTGATCACCTGCCTCGTGCATATTCAAACAGCCACCCTACGCATGATCCAGTCCCTGAATGCAACGCATGTCCCGTCAGGGGCACTGACAAACTCCGCCCAGGGACAGGGAATTCGCCGGAACAAGTAGTGAGTTTTACTTCGACAAATATTAAGGGATTTGTGGAGTTTTCGGTATATATATAAAAAATACAGCAATGGTTTTTATTTACGGTCTTTACGGTTTCTTAAGTTTTCTAGTTATATATATATATATATATATATATATATATATATATATATATATATATATATATATATATATATATATATATATTGTTGGCCGTGTGGTTAAATTCGCGTCACTGTAGTCCTGAGTTCTTGTCTTCGGTGGTTCGAGCCCACGGGACGACGAACTTATTATCAACTAAAAAACGCCCCTTTGGGTAACATATATGAAAATATATTATTTCCGAGGTAGAGCGAATTGGATATTAAAGGACGTTTGTAGCTTAATGCTCGTATATGAATCACGGTGATGTGATAAAAAAAAAATCCATTCATTCATTCATTATATATATATATATATATATATATATATATATATATATATATATATATATATATATATATATATATACCCTTTCAACATCTCCGCAGTCAGCAAACGGAGACGGAGTGTCACAAACAGGTGAAACTTTCCAACTATTTTTAAAAGGAGGCAAAAAAGAAATTAAAAAAATATATATATCACCCATCCCACCTGCTCATAATACTCTCTCTCTCTTGCCATGAGCCAAATTTGAGCCAAAATAACTTCGGCTCTGCTGGCTAGTTATAGCTCTCTCTCTCTCTCTCTCCTCTGCAATAATAAAATTATATATATATATATATATATATATATATATCTATATATTATATATATATATATATATATATATATATATATATATATATATATAGTTATATATATATATATATATATATATATATATATATATATATATATATATATAATATATAATTAACCTTCTCTCTCTCTCTCACTTTCATTCTCCTCTACAATAATCTTTATAACTGCGTTTGTATTACTGTATTCAAAGCGCCGTTCCCGCCTGCTCTTATTTTTCCGACGTCTAAACTGCTGTTTTTATATATGTTTATGTTCGTGTCGCTTTCGCTAATGCTTCTCTTCTCTTCGTGCTTGTATTCTCATATATATATATATATATATATATATATATATATATATATATATATATATATATATAAAGTGTCCCTTTAAAGATTACAAGTATTCTAAGACTACCTAACGCTACAGCATTGCATGTCTAAGACCTTTGGCGACCACAGTGTGGATGGACCTCGCACACGTCTTCCAGACATCTTCCAGACAAGGTGTGTCTACAGAAGACTAGCGTTCGCTCCCGACGACAGCTATTTATAACATTACGGTCACGGCTGAAGTTGTAAGGTCATTGACCTTCGTGTCACCTGGGTGCAATACAACTGCCAGATATATGAAGTCTCAATAATCACCTGTAGCTCAAGTTGCAGGATTGGAATAGAGAGAGAGTTTAGGCCAAGGGGCAAGAGCTGGGACCTCTGAGGTCATTCAGGCCTGGAGAGGAAATTGAGAGTAAAAGGTTTGAAAGATTTGCAGTTGCACTATGAAATAATTGTTAGGGGAGGGTTAAGGACAGCAAGATGGAAGAAAGGTAATATGAATGGAGGTACAGTAAAGGGAATGAAAGGGGTTCTCGAGTTGTACCACAGACAGACAGACAGACAGTGAAGGAATTGCGAGACAAGGTGTGTGTGTGTGTGTGTGTGTGACACTGACAGACAAGACATTGTACTCAAAATAGAGAGAAAGAATTTGTCAAAATACTCAAGTCTTCCCCATCAGGTATGTGAGATCCTAAAAAGATGCTTTAAAAACCATTACAGGATTGGCGCATGTTGAGAGAGAGAGAGAGAGAGAGAGAGAGAGAGAGAGAGAGAGAGAGAGAGAGAGAGAGAGAGAGAGAGAGAGAGAGACTTCCTTTTAGAAGCCACCCAAAACGACGCTATAAATAGGAAGCGAACTGCAATTCTATTTTCATTTCCGACACGAGTACCAAGAAGCGAAGAAGACTTCTTCACTGCTGTAGTTTGTGTGTGGGGCAGTCTCTCTCTCTCTCTCTCTCTCTCTCTCTCTCTCTCTCTCTCTCTCTCTAACGTCTCGTAGAGTAGCTGCGTTAGGACTAAGCTCCGAGAAGAGGAATGTTTCCCCGGCATTCTTTAATTTTTCTTAAATTCCTCTCCAACAAATTTGGTCTACCGGACTTAGTCGCTACCTTTCCACGGGTTAAGTAAAAAATAGCTGTATTTCAAGACCAGAGAGAACATTCAAGCCCAGAAGCCCAGACCTTTAAGCCCGCTGTATTTCAAGTCTCACCAGAGAGAACATTCATCCGTTAGATACGAGAGAGAGAGAGAGAGAGAGAGAGAGAGAGAGAGAGAGAGAGAGAGAGAGAGAGAGAGAGAGAGAGAGAGAGAGAGAGAGAGAGAGAGAGAGAATTTCACAAGCCCTACTCGCAAATGTATCCGGGTAAAATCTGTAGGAACGAGAGGACTGGAAGGTTAGAACGCCCTACTCTGTAAAGAGTAAAAGAGAGAGAGAGAGAGAGAGAGAGAGAGAGAGAGAGAGAGAGAGAGAGAGAGTAATTCAATAAAAGCCATCCATCCCCGGGCTTATCTCGAGCTTTCAAAGCCAATACCACATCATGCTCTCCACTGGAACGGTGACATCATTTTCATGTGTCCTCTGCCATTAGCCTTTGTGACTGATTGATGTCACTGATGTCACTAGCAGGCTTCTTGTATACACCTCTTAAAATAAGTTGTACCAGGAAAAGCTTCTATGTCATCACCGTTACTGAACTCGAATGACGTTTTTAGTTGTCTGGAAAAGACAACTATTGAGATGGCTTTGTCTGTCCGTCCGCACTTTTTTTCTGTCCGCCCTCAGATCTTAAAAACTACTGAACTAGAGAGCTGCAAACTGGTATGTTGATCATCCACCCTCCAGTCATCAAACATACCGAAGTGCAGCCCTCTCGCCTAACAGTTTTCAAGATCTGCGGGCGGACAGAAAAAGTGCGGACGGACAGACAAATAGCCATCTCTATATTAGTTTTCTTTGACAGAAAACTAATAAGTCTTTACTGAACGCAACTAACTTTTGATTTTTCTTCTGACCAGTGAGAACTGCTGCGAGAAGTCACATGGAACACACACACCCACATTTCCCAAGGCATGCAGGAGGAAAGAACTTCTACAAAATGAGACGAGGACTTGACAAACACACGCAACCAGTACTTATGCAGTGTCAGAAATCGCGTCACTAGCTTTTGAAAGGGCTTCTTTTCACATGCGAAGCAAAACACGCCTCATCTTCATTCAAATGAGTATTTATATCACAACCTGGGCGTTCAATAGGATTATTTTTCCCAAACCTGAGGCTGCTGTTGGGCCTGTTGCAATCAGGCCAACTCAGAAGCTCCAAAAAACTATATAATCAACATTCGATTTCCAAGAGACCGATTCAGGACATGTCAACTCGCAACAAGCTCAGCTTTGCAAAAAATGTAAAGGCCAATCGCTGGGACCTATGAGGTCACTCAGGGCTGAAACGGAAACTGACAGTAAGAAGGTCTGAAAGGTTTAACAAGAGTGAAAATCTTTTGCAGTTGCACTACCAAACAACTGACAGGAGAGAGTGGAAAGAAATATATAAGAATATGAATGGAGGTACAGCAAAAGGAATGAACGGGGTTATAGCAGCTAATGCCTACAGTGCATATTAGAGTGGTTGACCCTTGAGTTCGTGATTCATACAATGAAAGAACTGCTGGTGCATTTTCATTGTTGCAGTTTTCTTCAATGACGAGTCCTATGACTCTTTTCTGACAGATGTGATGCAATCAAGCCTTCCGGGAAGCCTTGTGCTCACCAAAGATCGCCTTTCGAAAAAAAAAAAAAAAAAAAAAAAAAAAGAAATGAAAACTTTAAATTCTTCCACAAAACCGACAGTCTAACCTCAAGGCAAGTTGCTCTGAGGAAGAACGCAGCAAGAAATTCAAGAGACATTTTGTTCACCTCCACAATTGCTTGCGCTGGTGTGCAAGCGAGCCCACCACGTTAGCAACAGTTGCCATGGAGGCAATGCTTATAACTTGGCACTACCCAGTGCCAAGGGCAGCAGAAGCAATAAGCAATAGCTGCCCTGCCCAAAGCACCAGGATACAAACTCGGATTTTGCGAGCAAGCTCACACCTGGCATTCCGAACCATGACGGACACGGGGAATGAGAATCATAAGACTGAGATTCCTACAAGACTGAGAATCTTAGGACTGAGAATCCTTAGACTAAAAATTCTACAAGACTGAGAATCCTCTAAGACTGTGAATCCTTAACTGAGAATCCTCTAAGACTGGGAATCCTATGACTGAGAATCCTCTAAGACTGAGAATCATAAGACTGAGAACCCTTAGACTGAGACTCCTATAAGACTGAAAATCCTATAAGACATAATCCTAAGACTGAGAATCCTATAAGACAGAATCCTAAGACTGAGAACCCTATAAGACTGAGAATACCAAGGGTGAGCATGAGAATATTTGTTCACAATTTTGTAACATCACTGAATTGAACTGAATTTAGGCCAAAGGCCAAGCGCTGGGACCAATAAGGTCATTCAGCGCTGAAACGGAAATTGAGAGTGGAAAGGTTTGAAAGGTGTAACAGGAGGAAAACTTTTGCAGTTGCACCATGAGAGGGTGGAAAGTAAGATGGAAGAAAGAGAATATGAAAGGAGGTACAATAAAAGGAACGAAAGGGGTTATAGCAGCTAGGGGCCTAAGGAAGCCACGCTGCTAAGAACCTTAAGTAACGCAACGCCTACAGTGCACCACATGGGGTGCACTGACGGCGCTAACCCCCTACGGGCAACAGTATTGGAAGAAAGGCCCGGTCGATTTCCTTAGTCCAAATTCTGTACATTCTACACTAAAATTCTAAGTTATAACTGATAATTTTCATACAATTTGTATTTATCAGTTATAAAGATATGTAACTCGCTCACATGCATAATCTTTGTACATGATTAGTTAATATTTTCCATATCTATATTCCACGGAGGATCCGTCCCATACATGAGATGGAAGTATTCGAGAAAAGACACACTTTATCCTCTGAAAATTTCTCCCCATAAGAAAAAAAAAGGAAAAACTTCATACAAACTTGAAAATATGGAACAAACTTCATACATTCTCTGAAAATAAGCGACAAACTTCAGACATTCTCTGAAAATAAGCGACAAACTTCAGACATTCTCTGAAAATAAGCGACAAACTTCAGACATTCTCTGAAAATAAGCGACAAATCTCAGGCATTCTCTGAAAACATGAGACAAATTTCAGATATTCTCTGAAAATAAGCGACAAACCTCAGACATTCTCTGAAAATAAACAACAAACTTCAGACGCTCTATGAAAATATCCGACAAAATTCAGGCATTCTCTGAAAAACGAGACAAACTTCAGACACTGTGAAAATAAGCGACGAACTTCAGACATTCTCTGAAAATAAGCGGCAAACCTCAGACATTCTCTGAAAAGACAAACTTCAGACATTCTCTGAAAACAAGAGACAAACTTCAGAAACTCTCTGAAAACAAGCAACAACTTCAGATATTCTCTGAAAATCAGCGACAAACTTCAGACATTCTCTGAAAATAAGTGCCAAACTTCAGGCATTTACTGAAAACAAGAGGCAGACCTCACACATTCTCGGAAAACAAGCGACAAACTTCGGACATTCTCTGAAAATATACAACAAACTTCAGACACTGAAAATAAGCGATGAACTTCAGACTCTCTGAAAATAAGCGACAAACTTGACTCACTGAAAATGAGTAGAAAAAAGTGACAAACTTCAGACATTCCCTGAAAACAAGCGACAAGCTTCAGGCGTTTTCTGAAAATAAGCGACAAACTTCACACATTCTCTGAAAGTAAGTGGCAAACTTCAGACGCTCTCTGAAAATAAGTGACAAACTTCAAACATTCTCTGAAAATGAGTGACAAACTTCAGACATTCTCTGAAAATAAGCGACAAAATTAAGACATTCATTGAAAAAACAAGAGACAAACTTCAGACATTCTTTGAGAATAGGCAAAAAACCTCAGACACTCTGAAAATAAGCGACAAACTTCAGACATTCTCTGAAAATAAGCGACAAACTTCAGACATTCTCTGAAAATAAGCGACAAACTTCAAATATACTCTTGATAATTAACAACAAATCCAACAGACGCCTCTCCCTACTAGACTACATCAAGGGAAACCAAAATAATGTTTTCTTACAAGAGGATTATATATATATCGGTGAGGGGGAAGAGACATGGTGATGAGCCAAAATCATATGAGAGAGAGAGAGAGAGAGAGAGAGAGAGAGAGAGAGAGAGAGAGAGAGAGAGAGAGAGAGAGAGAGAGAGAGAGAGAGAGAGAGAGTTGGCACACCCAGGAATCTCGTGCCAAGCATCAGGAGGGCAAAGATTCTTCACTGCCGACACCCTCTTGTACACAAGCAATACCAACCTACCTACCTCTCTCTCATTCTCTCTCTCTCTCTCCCCTTTAAACTGGGAGAGAACTCTCTCTTCGTTTCACTAAAGAAACCCAGGAAGGAGAGAGAGAGAGAGAGAGAGAGAGAGAGAGAGAGAGAGAGAGAGAGAACAAACGACACTTATAAGCTAAACTTTGGAATATAGAGAAATGTATGAAAAAATGGCCTATAACTGCTGTGGTGGTATTGAGAGAGAGAGAGAGAGAGAGAGAGAGAGAGAGAGAGAGAGAGAGAGAGAGAGAGAGAGAGAGAGAGAGAGCAGAAGAAAAAGAATTTTATCAATGGGTAAATACTTCTTTCTCGTTAAAATATTCTCGTGGTTTTCTAAAATGCTCACCCAAACTCACAATACTTTCATTTGAAAAACACAATGAAAAACAATGGGGATGAACAACCTCCAGCCGGTTATATTAGGGATGAACAACCTCCAGTTATATTAACATCAATACGACGGATACATTAGCCCCCTGACACCCCACCCCCCAAAACCCTGCCCAACGCAGGAGGCATGCATAATTGTGTTGCGTCACCACATTGCCTTAAACAAGGCCCCATTTTTTGGTTGGGAATGGTAGAGCCGTCAGTGCACCTCACGCGGTACACTGTAGGCATTACTTAAGGTTCTTTGCAGCGTCCCTTCCTTAGGCCCCTAACTGCAATCCCTTTACTGTACCTCCATTCATATTCTCTTTTTTCCACCTGAATTTCCACCTTCTCCTAACAATTGGTGAGGTTTTCCCCCCTGTTCCGCCTTTCAAATCTTTCTGTTCTCCATTTCCCTTGCAGCGTTGAGTGACCTCATAGGTCCCAGTGCATGACCTTTCGTCTAAATTCTATATTCCATTCCATTCAAAGGAGGACTTGCCTCATTGGCCGAGTATCTGTTGCGGTCAGTAGTTGTGGATGCTAGGATATCTTGTCCCACATAGAATGGAATACAGAACTTAGGTCAAAGGCCAAGCGCTGGGACCTATTAGGTGATTCAGCGCTGAAAGGGAAACTGACAAAACCATTAGCAGTTGCACTTTTGAAACAATCGTTAGAGAGGATGGAAAGTCAGATGGAAGAAAGGGAATATGAACGGAGGTACAGTAACAGGAATGAAAGGGGTTGATCGACGTCATGATATAGACGGTATTTTGTGTTTATATATATATATATATATATATATATATATATATATATATATATATATATATATATATATATATATATATATATATATAGTCTAGTCGAAGAGACGATAGACTAAACGCGCAGCGGTATTCATACTGCGTAGCTAATCCTAGATTATAGCTTAATTTCAACAGGTGTTCACAGATTGGAGCTTAGCTGCTCTCGCTCACTCTCTCTCTCTCTCTCTCTCTCTCTCACACACACACACACACACACACACAACACAACAACACACACAATAACCTTATTACTTATCACCCACTGACACTGTGTTTGTGCGTGTAAAAGGCAAGCATGCTACTATCATCGTCACGGTCACTATTTTTGCCTTCCCCAAGTGAATTGCATATGCACAAATGATCATCCACATTTTTTATAGATATCTTAATTTCACATTATGTAAAAAACAAATATCCTCAAGAATCTGTATACCATAGCTTGTTCTTACACAGGATGTACAATTTATCGTGTATAAAATTTATAATTTTCCTCAAGAATCTGTATACCACAGCTTGTTCTTACACAAGATTTACAATATACCAGGTATAAAATTTATAATTTTCCTCAATAATCTGTGTACCGCAGCAAGTTCTTACACAAGATGTACATTATATCGGGTATAAAATTTAGCATTTTTACAAGAGATCATTCTGTTCTGAGAAATTATATATTCCAAAAACCAAACTGTAGACTTCAGTTTTTAGCCAAGTATTTTGAAAAATAAATTGAACGTGTAAGTAAATGTTACTGCACAGGTTTTAAGGTCTATAGTGGCTGTTTGATTATTATTATTATTATTATTATTATTATTATATATATATATATATAATTACAGTAGATGAAACCTATTCACACGGAACAAGCACATCACAGGGGCCAGTGACTTGAAATTCTTCAAGCTTCCAATGAATGCTGCTTTCAACCTCCCACTGCAGCAGACCCCAAACTGCAGCAGTAATTGATCATGATACAGAGCCACTGATTTTTTTTTTTTTTAACGGCGTGGGAGAGACGCGAACCTGTGACATCTGAGTGGCATGCCACGACACTAACCACTACAGTTTCAACCTGGCCGCAGGAAAGGTGAAGTTAGACACTGAAGAAGACATCCGAGTGGTTCCTTTGAACATTCAAATAACCCAGAACATAACCTTTAGGCTGCCTAAATAAGGGCATACACAATTCTCGGCCCTACCAACTTTAAAAAGTGAACCCGAAGAAGCCTGGGACATCCCTATGACTTTCGTGTACTACATGGGCATGTCCTGGGTACCTATGTAGGTCTACCGGGGGGAGAGGGGGGGGAGGGGGGGTTACCTCCAACGCCTGGTGACAAGTCTGAAAAGATTCTCAGGGCTATTTTTAGAGGGCCCAAGAGCGGAAGTCGCTATACTAGCGCACGTGGTTCTTTCAGGAAACTCTCCAACCACACACGTACAGAGAGAGAGAGAGAGACAGAGAATTAGGCATCATGGCATGACATCACAGTTCTGGTGAATGGCGTCAAATATACACAACCTTGGAAATGTGCAAAACTCTTTAACTATATACATACTGACAACCAATGAGAGAGAGAGAGAGAGAGAGAGAGAGAGAGAGAGAGAGAGAGAGAGAGAGAGAGAGAGAGACTCATATTCTAACAATAATTATCGATCATATTTGACACCAGTATACAAAAGTTAGTCAAATTTCCTGAGAATTTCTTTCTTGAACTATGTTCACCAATTTTGAGAGAGAGAGAGAGAGAGAGAGAGAGAGAGAGAGAGAGAGAGTCCCTACGGTAGCAAGCCTTCGCAGCGCTGGACATCACCCGTTCATTACAAATGCAGGGAGGGGAGCGGCTGAATAGCAACAAAAGCTCGGGCTTTTACGCGCGCATGCGCGCTTTCCCAAAAGCTCGCAAAAGGTCTCCCGGTTATCTGCTGGCCCCTTTCCATCATTTATTAAATGCTCTTTTTAACTCGAAGGCTTTTCCAGGCACGGATGGCGCAGATAAACCGCGATAAAGCCGAAACAATGACGGCCCTTTCAGGAGCACCGGACGCCATGATTTGCGACCCAGGCTGCATTTTCCCGAGATGTAATCGAGTCCGGGACCTTTTCCTGATAAAAGCGGGACGCCATGTCTTGAAAACTAAGCGTAGATTTTTCTTGAAAATAATCTCATTGTTTCCCACACCCAAAATACTCTTAAGATACTAATCTAACCTAACTTAACCTAACCTAACCTACCATAATCTCCTAACCTAATCTAGGGGCATGGCCAAAAAAACCGGGGATGGTGCAATACTAGCATACATCTCAGGAATTTGCGACCGGGGCCACAAAAAAAAACCTTCTTTTTGGGGATGAGGTTATTAGCCCACCACCCAATTATAATGCAGTCACGGTAAACTAGCTTTGACAGACGGTCATCCATCCGAGAAATGACCAGAGCCACTGATGATACCGGATAAATGGATAACGACCCACTTCTTAGATCAACAGAGACTGGTGCCATGGTGGCCTAAGTTGTTGGCACCTATAGTGGTGCCAGATGCACGATCATGGCTAACCTTAACCTTAAATAAAAGTAAAAACTACTGAGGAGGCTAGAGGACTGCAATTTGGTATGTGATGATTGGAGGGTGGATGATCAACACACCAATTTGCAACCCTCTAGCCTCAGTAGTGTTTAAGACCTGAGAGCGGACAGACAAACAGTCATCTCAATAGTTTTCCTTTACAGAAAAGGAAAATCTGCAAGGTCACTAAACATGACTATCTGAATTTCTATCTATTCGGTTTTATTGCAGCGGGATCTGTTTGGCAAGAGCGTGAATTCCAAGCTGCACATTCAGGCCAAAGTCAGCTCTACCTCGGAATTACTCAATGGTGCTAGGATGCAATTCCTCGTCAAGGTGATTCTGTTGGAATTCCAATGATTTGTGGCAATTTACATAATTTTCCGTAAGGTACATTCAAATGTTACTTGTACGAGTCACTTCCTGATTTGGGACTTCATTCCAAATTCTCAGGTCAGTTTATATTTTCAGTTCCCTTCTGTGAGTCAATCTCTGGGTCAGAATTAATTCTTTATCCATAATAATAAAATCTGAGTGGATCGTTCTTGTTTGTCCACCCCGGGGGAAGCCGGGGTATGTAGGGGATCAGGAGGGTAGGGGAGACATAACACATCCACCCTCCTCCTGCAAACCTGTTTGTCCATCCCGGGTGGGGGCGGGGTAGGTAAGGGATTGGGATGGTAGGGGTGACATGAAGGGCAGCGCTGGGTTACAGCTCAGCGTAGCACGCGCCATCAAGCTCTTATTAAAATATTAGATATTCCTGACAAACATCTAGTTTTCCAAAGTCCACAAACATCAGTACTCCACAAGATACAGTTTCCTGTAATCAAGTTTTACATATAGTTAGGCTTGGTGGTGTAATAAGGCAGACACTAACTAGTGTCTTCTGATCAGCATGGGCTTGATCCTAACCTGGTGGAGAATTTGCAATTGATTTCCTTTCGGATTTCAAACCTTCCTGTACAACTGCCCTACAGAGTATTAAGAGAAACGTTATCTATGAAGTCATGGTGATCATTATAACTAATAGATTCATCAGACTAATCGATCGACTCTTATATACTCGAGGAAACTCTAAGCAACTGATTAATGTATCGAAAACCTTTGAACTAAAGGAGAGGACGGCTGCTCACTTTCTGATAAGGTTCGCATCACTGGTCATCCCTTGTAGACTTACCGGGAGGAAACCTTTAGAATTCTCGTTCATCTTCCGCTTCTCCACTACCAAAGAACACTACAATCACTAACTCTGCAGGTTTACTACAGTCAGACAATATCTGAGGATGCTCTGCCATTGGGAAAGCTTCACCCACTCAATGGAGTTAAGAAAGCTTCACCCACCCACTGGAGTTAGGAAAGCTTCACCCACCCACTGGAGTGAAGAAAGCTTCACCCACCCACTGGAGTGAAGAAAGTTTCACCCACCCACTGGAGTTAAGAAAGCTTTACTTACCCACTGGAGTTAAGAAAGCTTCACCCACCCACTGGAGTTAAGAAAGCTTCACCCACCCACTAGAGTTAAGAAAGCTTCACCCACCCACTGGAGTTAAGGAAGCTTCACCCACCCACCGGAGTTAAGAAACTCCAGACATCCATTTTGAAGTCAAAGTCATCTTCCACTTCAGAACAAAACCACGTACACTTATTTTTCCACTTAAAAAGAACTGGGTCAAATTTCATATGATGGATCTTTCCTAGATAGTGACCCCTAAGGGTTTACGGGGGATCGTTATCTAGGACTAATATTTCCTGGGGGTCATTATCCTAATGATATTTACAGGGACCTTTCCCAGACAGTGACTTCCAAGGGTTTTTGGGGGTCGTTATCTAGGACTAATATTTCCTGGGGGTCATTATCTTTATGATATTTACAGTCTTTTGTTCAAGTTTTTACGGTTATCCCCAACCGGCTTGTATTAAACATGCCGCAGAGGTGGATACGTACCGGGTTAAAACGCTCTGGGGTCACTATCTATGAAAGATCCCATATGACTACACACTGGAGAAGATTTTATATCTAACATCAATGCTGGAGGGAAAAAGCACAGCATTGTGCGTAGAACAGAACCAATGAAACCGTTTGCACACATTCATATGAGATCAGCTATATATGGCCCAAACTTTCAAAGATAAGCTCCAAAAATTAATCATATCATAAGCTAAAGTTAGAAATTGCCAAATGAATAACTCAAAAACATGGCTTTTTTCATTTTCTGAAAAGAAAACTATTGTTCCGGCTTTGTCTGTCCGTCTGCACTTTTTCTGTCCGCCCTAAGATCTTAAAAACTACTGAGGCTAGAGGGCTGCAAATTGGTATGCTCATCATCCACCCTCCAGTCATCAAACATACCAAATTGCAGCTCTCTAGCCTCAGTAGTTTTTATTTTATTTAAGGTTAAAGTTAGTCATAATCGTGAGTCTGGCAACGATATAAGACAGGCCACCACCGGGCCGTGGTTAATGTTTCATGGGCCGCGGCTCATACAGCATCATACTGGGACCACCGAAAGAAAATTCTATTATTGGTGGCTTTGATTATAAGCTGTGCAGAAAACTCGGTGTCTTCGGCGCTTGTTTTACTTCTTTAGTTTTAAGTCAACTTTGACGCTCGTCTATTAAAATATGAAGCTATAGAAAACAAGTTGAATTTACTGTGGGAGAAGCGTCACCACTTAGAACCTGCAGGCAGAGCACAGCTGCAGGAGTCAATTCTGCAAGAACGGAGGGTATTGAAATTATTAATAGCTGGCACACAGAGAACGCTACTCACTACTGAATCCGGGTAGATTACGGAATATCCAAGGAGAGAGAGAGAGAGAGAGAGAGAGAGAGAGAGAGAGAGAGAGAGAGAGAGAGAGAGAGAGAGATTCCACAAAGGTTACTCACTAGTGAACTTGGGAAGACACTCAGTGATATCGGGGAGAATATCCAAGGAGAGAGAGAGAGAGAGAGAGAGAGAGAGAGAGAGAGAGAGAGAGAGAGAGAGAGAGAGAGATTCCACAAAGGTTACTCACTATTGAACTGGGGAAGACTCTGAGGAATATCCAGGGAATGCAGGGAGGGGAAGAGATCCACCTGCGGAGGACCTGCAAACATGCACCAGGAAAAGGCTCCCTCACACGCACACTAACCACCCACAAACTACCACCACCACCGCCGCCACTCAAAACCTCACAAGGTGTGAGGAGGGCCCGGGTGGGAGGCTGCTGTAGAAAGGGTGTCGAGACAGTGCCCTCTAGAGGAGAAGAAGAGGCGACGTTTGAGGTGCAGTGCCAAAGCTAATTGATGGCACTGGGGTGGGTGGGTGGGTGGGTGGGTGAGTGGGGGAGGGGGGGAGGGGCAGGCGAGAGGTGCCAGCCGGTAAATGCTCACCTCACCTCAACCTTTTCATACACACATACTCACTCACTCACTCACTCTCTCTTCCTTATCAGAGCCATAGCACTTGCCTTCCAAAATTTCCTCTAATTACACCCAAATTGCTCTCTCTCTCTCTCTCTCTCTCTCTGTGGTTACTCACGCTGCTCAAAGCCACACTCATCACCTGCTTCTCCTTACCGTAATGGCAAACCGTTTCATCTCAAGTCCACCGCGATACAGAACATAACGACACTGCCTGTGAGCCTGTATTTTCCCATCACAGACACGAACTCTTTCTCAACTCCCGGAGTTCTAAATGACTTAGCCATAGCAAGGGAGCCGACTTTAGGAAGTCTAGGTTAGGTTTTCACAGGGAAAGGAGAAGCAATTAGCCGGTTTTTTTACCCCTTTGACTTAGTCGACTGATTGAACTGAAGCAGCCGATTTGAATTCTGTTCTTTTTACATGTGTGATATATATATATATATATATATATATATATATATATATATATATATATATATATATATATATATATATATATATATATATATATTTATACATCAGGATTCATCTACATCCAACGTTTCGGTAGTTTCAAAAGAGGCACTGACAGTTCAAGCTGTCTCCGTATGTATTTTTACACTTTCATTAAAAAAATGAAAAGTAACATAATGAAGACATCTTTGTCTCCGGTGTGTGGTTGCAAAGACTGTCCCCCTCAACCCCCCAGGACCCCCGCGAAGGAGGAGCCAAGGGCAATATCCCCATCAGTTTCGCGGGAAAAATGAAGTGTTGCCAAGTCGTTGCAAAAATTCTGAGCGGGAAAATGTTGCCAAGTTCCTCAGAAAACTTTCTGAATCAAGATGACTGCCAGAGATGCTTTTCTAGACTTTGTTCCACAAACTCCCAAAGATGTATTAGTGTTGTGGCTCAACATCAAACTCCTGAAGATGTATTTGTGCTTGTGGTTCAACATCAGTCCCTCTGTGAAACAATCATTTGACTGATGGAATACAGAACTTGAGCCAGAGGCCAAGCCCTGGGACCTGTGAGGCCATTCAGCGCTGGAAGGGAAATTGAATGTAGGGAGGTTTTACAGGTGTAACAGGAGGAAAAACTTTTGCAGCTGCACTATGAATCAACTGTCAGAGAGGACTGAAGAAAGTCAGATGGAAGAAAGAGACTATGAAAGGAGGTACGGTAAAAGGAATGAAAGGGGTTATAGCGGCTAGGGGCCTATGGAAGGGAAGCTGCAAAGGCCTTTAAGTAATGCCTACAGTGCACCATGTGAGGTGCACAGACGGCACTATCCCCCTACGGGGAACAATCATTTTAAATATCGACACTTCTCAGCTTCTACTCAAATGTGGGACCAGTATATTGGTTCCAAATCCGGAATGCCAAGACAAGTGTCTGTGTGTGTGTATGTGTGTGTGTTTGTGTGTCATTTATAAGAATTAAGGTCAAAAATACAATTATATTACTTACACATTTTGCAAATACAAGGGCACACACACTGAACATAACCATTTTCAGTTACACAATAAATATTGGTTTTCATTTCAGAAAGAAAGGGTACATACCTCACCACCCAAACCAAACACAAATATGCAAAGGATTAAATGGAATGACTTCAAAGGCATATTAATAAAAACCCAAAAAAAAAAAAAAAACAAGTAAAAATTCGCAGAAGTTTCTGCGGCGCAATCGAGTTTTCTGTACAGCCGCTACAGGATATAATCAAGGCCGCCGAAAACAGATCTGTCCTTCGGTGGTTTCGGTATAAAGCTGTATGAGCCGTGGCCCATGAAACTTTAACCACGGCCCGGTGGTGGCCTAACCCATATCACTGCCAGAAGCACAGGGCTTTAACATTAAATAGAATAAAAACTGCACCGGCTAGAGGGCTGCAATTTGGCGTCTGAATATTCAACATGCCAATTTGCAGCCCTCTAGCCTCAGTGTTTTTTAAGATCTGAGGGCGGACAGACAAAGCCATCTCTATAATAGTTTTCTTCTACAGAAAACTAAAAATCGACTAAAACGCAAAAAATATCAAGAGGAAAGTGTGTGAGAAGGTAGACAAACCTACAAGAAAACGTGTTGCAAAAAAGGTGCACCAGAAAATAATGCACAAAACACGAGGTCTCCCTCGTCACCACCATCATCATCCGGTGGGATTCGGAGGCTCACGGCAGAGATGGAGAAGTTAATAGATATATATCTCCAGGGATCAACATTACTCCAACCAAGGAAAGTATCAAGAAGAAGAAGAAGAAGAAGAAGAAGAAGAAGAAGAAGAAGAAGAAGAAGAAGAAGAAGAAGAAGAAGAAGAAGAAGAAGTCCTTTTAAAACCAGGACCCAAAAGAAGATGGGGAAAATATTAAGAGAAAATACGACCAAACCTCTTTTTCTAGAATGGCGCTGAATTCGAGAGAAAATCTGACAGGTGATGCTATAGAGAGGCAGTTCTTTTAAAACCGGCACCGATAAGATGGGAAAATATTAACAGAAAATACGACAAAACTCTTTTTCCAGAATGGTACTCAATTCGAGAGTGACTGATTGATTATGTCTATTAAAACTGGCGTCACAGCATCTACAGTAGGTTATTGACGCCGTGATAAATTTAAAACTAAGAATAAATATACAAGTTTAACATAGAATTTCACATAAAAATATCTAAACATGTATGTATATATATATATATATATATATATATATATATATATATATATATATATATATATATATATATATATATATATATATATATATATATATATATATATATATATACACATTTCACAAGGGCATGCACGGAAACGTTCCCAACTCAATGCACAAAACACAAGTAATTAAACCACCTGACGCGGAAAGAAAATCCACAAAAAAATAAAAAATACAGATAAAAACCCAAAATGCAGAGAACAAAAGCATACGGGAAAAATAAATTAAGTTTAGTATAGTAAATATATGGAAAAAATAAATTAAGTTCATTAAGAAAATGGAAAAACAAATTTGAAAACGAGCAAACTCAGGAAAACACCAAGTAACCAAGAAATGTAAAAATACACATAAAAAAACACATAAAAAAACACAAGAGGGGGAATAAAGATAAAAGGACGAGAGGAAAATAAAACACATACTCCTAAACACTAGAGAGAGAAATAAAAACAGCAATAAAGAGGAGAAGAGAAAGTCCTTCCTAAAGGAGACTAAAATTATTTCTGGCTATTTGGAGCAAAATGAAGCCTCGGTCGCCTCCGAGATAAACTCTGCGGTACTCGCCCGAAACATTTCACCTTCCCTTGTTCATTATTATTTTTTATTTTAATAATAATTCAAGAATTATCAAAATATATATATATATATATATATATATATATATATATATATATATATATATATATATATATATATATATAAATATTTTATTATTATTATCATCATTAAAGGAAAAGACTTGAAGATTATTATTATATATTATTATTAAAGGAACACACTTGAATATTATTATTATTATTATTATTAGAAGAAATTAATTATTATTATTAAAAGAAGAAATGTCTAACCTGAATATTATTATTATTATTATTAAATGAAGCAATGTCTAACCTGAAGATTATTTTTATCTTATTTTTTTTGCATCTCAGTTATCCTCACAATTCGATGTTTCTGGGTGTTTTTCTTATGGCTTCTAGTTTTTCCAGGTTCCAGGGATCTTGGGATTTCATCCTGCCACCATCACTTTTCTCACAGGGATCTTGGGATGTTTCTGAGTAGCGCACTCTTCCAGGGATCTTGGGATCGTTCTTCTGCATGAGTCCTGAAGTTACTTCGGCTTCTAGTTTTTCCAGGCTCCTTTCCAGGGATCTTGGGATCGTTCTTCTGCATGAGTCCCCCGTTTTTCCAGGCTCCAGGGATCTTGGGATCGTTCTTCTGCATGAGTCCTGGAGCTACTTCGCATCCGGCTTTTCCAGGCTCCTTTCCAGGGATCTTGGGATCGTTCTTCTGCATGAGTCCCGGAGCTCCAGGCTCCTTTCCAGGGATCTTGGGATCGCATCCGGCTTCTAATTTTTCCAGGCTCCTTTCCAGGGATCTTGGGATCGTTCTTCTGCATGAGTCCCGGAGCTACTTTGGATTCTAGTTTTTCCAGGCTCCTTTCCAGGGATCTTGGGATCATTCTTCTGCATGAGTCCCGGAGGCTTTTCCAGTTTTTCCAGGCTCCTTTCCAGGGATCTTGGGATCGTTCTTCTGCATGAGTCCCGGAGCGCATCCGGCTTTTCCATCCATGGCTTCTAGTTTTTCCAGGCTCCTTTCCAGGGATCTTGGGATCGTTCTTCTGCATGAGTCCCGGAGCTACTTTGGCATCTAGTTTTTCCAGGCTCCTTTCCATCTTGGGGGATCTTGGGATCGTTCTTCTGCATGAGTCCAGGAGCTGGGATCGTTCTTCTGCAGTCCTGGGCTACTTGGCTTCTAGTTTTTCCAGGCTCCTTTCCAGGGATCTTGGGATCGTTCTTCTGCATGAGTCCCGGAGCTACTTGGCTTCTAGTTTTTCCAGGTGTCCACGGATCTTGGGATCGTTCTTCTGCATGAGTCCCAAGCTTCTTTTCCAGGCTCCTTTCCAGGGATCTTGGGATCGTTCTTCTGCATGAGTCCTGGAGCTACTTTTCATGAGTCCTGGAGCTTCTAGCTTTTTTCCAGGCTCCTTTCCAGGGATCTTGGGATCATTCTTCTGCATGAGTCCCGGAGCTAGTTTTTCAGGCTTCTAGTTTTTCCAGGCTCCTTTCTAGTTTTTCCAGGGATCTTGGGATCGTTCTTCTGCATGAGTCCCGGAGCTACTTCGGCTTCTAGTTTTTCCAGGCTCCTTTCCAGGGATCTTGGGATCGTTCTTCTGCATGAGTCCTGGAGCTACTTCGGCTTCTAGTTTTTCCAGGCTCCTTTCCAGGGATCTTGGGATCGTTCTTTTGCATGAGTCCCGGAGCTACTTTTGGCTTCTAGTTTTTCCAGGCTCCTTTCCAGGGATCTTGGGATCGTTCTTCTGCATGAGTCCCTGGAGCTACTTCTGCTTTTAGTTTTTCCAGGCTCCTTTCCAGGGATCCGTTCTTCTGCATGAGTCCTGGAGCTACTTCTTTCTAGTTTTTCCAGGCTCCTTTCCAGGGATCTTGGGATCGTTCTTCTCTGAGCAGTTTTTCCAGGTCCTGGATCTTGGGAGCTGCATGAGTCCTGTCGGCTTCAAGTTTTTCCAGGCTCCTTTCCAGGGATCTTGGGATCGTTCTTCTGCATGAGTCCTGGAGCTACTTTGGCTTCTAGTTTTTCCAGGCTCCTTTCCAGGGATCTTGGGATCGTTCTTCTGCATGAGTCCTGGAGCTCTTCTTCTATTTTTCCAGGCTCCTTTCCAGGGATCTTGGGATCGTTCTTCTGCACGAGTCCTGGAGCTACTTTGGCTTCTAGTTTTTCCAGGCTCCTTTCCAGGGATCTTGGGATCGTTCTTCTGCACGAGTCCTGGAGCTACTTTGGCTTCTAGTTTTTCCAGGCTCCTTTCCAGGGATCTTGGGATCGTTCTTCTGCATGAGTCCTGGAGCTACTTCGGCTTCTAGTTTTTCCAGGCTCCTTTCCAGGGATCTTGGGATCGTTCTTCTGCATGAGTCCTGGAGCTACTTTGGATTCTAGTTTTTCCAGGCTCCTTTCAGGGATCTTGGGATCTTGCATGGAGCTACTTCTAGTTTTTCCAGGCTCCTTTCCAGGGATCTTGGGAGTCCTGAGAGCTACTTTCGGCTTCTAGTTTTTCCAGGCTCCTTTCCAGGGATCTTGGGATCGTTCTTCTGCATGAGTCCTGGAGCTACTTTGGCTTCTAGTTTTTCCAGGCTCCTTTCCAGGGATCTTGGGATCGTTCTTCTGCATGAGTCCTGGAGCTACTTCGGCTTCTAGTTTTTCCAGGCTCCTTTCCAGGGATCTTGGGATCGTTCTTCTGCATGAGTCCTGGAGCTACTTCGGCTTCTAGTTTTTCCAGGCTCCTTTCCAGGGATCTTGGGATCGTTCTTCTGCATGAGTCCAGGAGCTACTTCGGCATCTGGTTTTTCCAGGCTCCTTTCCAGGGATCTTGGGATCATTCTTCTGCACGAGTCCTGGAGCTATTTCGGCATCTGGTTTTTCCAGACTCCTTTCCAGATCTTGGGATTTTTCCAGGCTGGAGCCTTTTCTGGTTTTGCCAGGGATCTTGGGATCTTGGGATCATTCTTCTGCATGAGTCCTGGAGCTACTTCGGCATCTGGTTTTTCCAGACTCCTTTCCAGGGATCTTGGGATCGTTCTTCTGCATGAGTCCTGGAGCTACTTTGGCATCTGGTTTTTCCAGGGATCTTGGGATCATTCTTTCCAGGCTTTGGCATCTGGTTTTTCCAGGGATCTTGGGATCATTCTTCTGCATGAGTCCTGGAGCTACTTTGGCATCTGGTTTTTCCAGGGATCTTGGGATCATTCTTCTGCATGAGTCCTGGAGCTACTTCGGCATCTGGCTTTTCCAGGCTCCTTTCCAGGGATCTTGGGATCGTTCTTCTGCATGAGTCCCGGAGCTTCTTCGGCTTCTAGTTTTTCCAGGCTCCTTTCCAGGGATCTTGGGATTGTTCTTCTGCATGGATCCTGGAGCTACTTCGGCTTCTAGTTTTTCCAGGCTCCTTTCCAGGGATCTTGGGATCATTCTTCTGCATGAGTCCTGGAGCTACTTCGGCATCTGGTTTTTCCAGGTTCCTTTCCAGGGATCTTGCCTCGTGTTCCTATGATTATGGGTACAATATCCACTGGCATATTCCATATCCTTCTGATTTCGATTTTCAGGTCTTGATACCTATCAGTTTTTTATCTTTCTTTCTCATCTACTCTGGTGTCCCATGGTACTGCGACACCAGTGAGTGATACTTTCTTCTTGATTTTGTTAATCAACGTCACGCCTGGGCTATTGGCACGTATTATTATTATTATTATTATTATTATTATTATTATTATTATTATTATTATTATTATTATTATTATTATTGTTGTTGTTCAATATCCTATACCTAAAATAAAACCACATCAAAATCCCAGTAAAGTTCAGCAGAAATACAAATTCACAAACCAAAGTGACAGATAGAAAAGACACGCAGAATGCATACGTACATAATATATAATATATACAGTATATATTATATAATACAGATATACACACACACATATACACCTTTTTGGAGACATAACGTATCAGACATATACACACACACACACACACATATACACCTTTTTGGAGACATAACATATCCGACATTTTAAAATTATATTTACCATCAGTTGATGGAGTGGGATTTTGAGGTGGAATAAGCAGGCATTGGTCGGCAAAATGTTCTAGAAGCTTGGAACGTTTACTGAATACCAGTAAAGTAAGTGAAGCTAGCTGTCGCAGAGCAGCCATAATCACAGAAGGTATAAATAGATGGCTGACATTTATAGTGTCTTCTTCAGGAGCACAAAGGTATCATTCTGTATAACCCCTAGCTGGAACCCCTCCGTTAATATTCTCTTTCTTCCATCTTACTTTCCTCAACCCTCTACTAACAACTGATTCATAGTGCAACTGATTTGAGGTTTTCCTCCTGTCACACCTTTCAAACCTTTTACTGTCAATTTCCATTTCAGCGCTGAATAACCTTATAGGTCCCAGCGCTTGGCCTTTGGCCTAAATTCTATATTCAACTCAACTCACCATTCGTTATAGAGACACAAGATAGATGGATGACATTTGAGCTGAATTGTGCATTGTTCAATTTCCTGAACACAAATGCGGTCTTTGCTGGTCCGCATGTATTGTCTGTGCACTCGTGTGCAACTGCGTGCGTGCGTGTGCGCATGCACACTCAATCACTACTTACATAAGGCTGTATAGAGCGCTTAAAAAGAAAAATCCTCATAGTTGTGGTTAGCTGGGAGGCTCCTGGTACAGAGAGAGCTTAGGGACGGCTGTGTGATGGGGGGGTGGTTCCCCCCATGTAGGGGGTAACCCAACTCAGGGTATTGATCGCTGGGTAACGGGCGGTGGCTGGGTCCTCCCTAAGCCACCCGCCCCCCCTCCCATACCACTCCCTGTGTTTGGGTTATGCGATTGTACGCGCTGCGTGCGCATAGATACGTTCATTTTTTTTTTAATGGAAATTTTCCGTGGATTTTCTCTTTATCATGAGGTTTTTACTGGGAACGTGAAGCAGTACATAGTCTCTCTCTCCCTCTCTCTCTCTCGTTAACATAAACACTCAACAGTACATTTGTACACACACACCTTCTCCTGGTCGAATCTACGCACATAAGAATTTTTCTCACAGGGTCCAAACTACACCGGATTATATTTCCTAAATCCTTTAAATACACTCCAAGAGCACCTTGGGTATTCCTACATGTATCACATAAACCCGCCCACACACGCATCCATGTAGAATAAGTCCCCGCATGAGCATACTGGTATCAGATTCCTAGGAATAATTGTTAGCTCTTATATATACACACGCAATTCCAAGCTGTCCGCTGGTATGGTGGTTAGTGTCGTGGCATGCCACTCAGATGTTATGAGTTCGGGATGAAAAATCACTGGCTCTGTGTCATGATCAGTTACTGCTGCAGTGTTTGGGGTGTCTGCTGCGGTGGGAGGTTGGGAGCTTAAAGAATTTAAAGTCAGTGGCCACTTTGTTGTGCTTGGTCCGTGTGAATAGGTTTCATCTACTGAAATAATCGATGATGATAATCTGTCCCGAATTCCAGAGTGGTGTGGCCAAGAGCTCTACCAGAGGTTTCATGACATGGACGACCCCCGAAAACCCTTTTGGGGGGGTTGGGGGGTCGAGGCAGGTCACGTATGTATGCATTCTGCATTTCTTTTCTATCTATGATAAAAACGAACCTCATTTTACAATGCTTGGTTTTTCGAACCCGATAACTCGCGATCAATTAACCCATTACATAAATCCATTACCTAATAATCATCCCACGCCATAGATCCATTAACCTAATCAACCAACCCATATATATGACGGCCCTATTCACTCATACCAACACTTTTACATTTATCTAATCTTCTCTTTAATAATAAAATCCGAGTGGATCTTTCTTGTTTGTCCGCCCCAGGTGAAGGCGGGGTAGGTAGGAGATCGGGAGGGTAGGGGAGACATGACACATCCACCCTCCTCCTGCAAACCTGTTTGTCCGCCCTGGTGTGGGAGGGGTAGGTAGGGGATTGGAAGGGTAGGGGAGACATGACACATCCACCCTCTTCCTGCAAACCTGTTTGTCCACCCTGGTGTGGAAGGGGTAGGTAGGGGATCGGAAGGGTAGGGGAGACATGACACATCCACCCTCCTCCAGGAAATCTGTTTGTCCGCCCTGGGTGGGGACAGGGTAGGTAGGGGAGATATGACGGGCAGCGCCAGGTTCCAGTGCAGCGTAGCGTGTGCCATCAAGCTTGTAACCAATAATTAACCAATGACGTGGGTCTACTAACTAATATTATTTACTAATAAGACACCCATTACCTGCACCCATTAACTAAGAAAGCCACACTCAATAATCATTAACCAATATAAAAGACAATCAACTTGTTTTCTAAGGTCCAAATCAACTGCCTCAAATCTATCCACTACTTAAAATGAGTTTATATTCTACCCGTTAACCACACAATATATATATGTATATATAAAACCATCCATAATTATTGGTGACTGATAATCCATAGGCAAAGCCCAGCAACCTAGGACTTAACAAGGTCAACAACTGACCCACATTCAATCAGCCAACAGCAACGTTACTAATCAATAAATATCAGTTAGAATTCTACCATTTAGTTAATATTCAACCCATTCACCCAATAATCAAACTCATTTTATATATATATATATATTATATTATATATATATATATATATATATATATATATATATATATATATATATATATATATATATATATATATATATATATATATATATATATATCTTGACTTCAAATTCACACACACGACAAAAAATACCACCATTTCCCTTTGCATCCAAATGCCAGAACGTTCTAATTTCTGACACACGGAAACACCAACTCGCAGCCTTGAATATAAAATGGATAAAAATAGAAAATTTTTGATGACGACAAAAGGCAAAAAGGACTTCATTCACTAGCTGTTGCATCAAAAGGCAGGAATAGCCTGTTTTCGTCAGCAGTAATACAGTAATACAAAGTTTGTTTTTTTTATATACTACAGCTAGGCTATGTATATACCTTTAATCATACTTACCTGTCAGAGAACACGGAACAAGGGTTTACGTGTGTGTGTGTATGTAAAGTATGTATAGTGTGTGTGTGTGTGTATGTATGTATATATATATAATATATATATATATATATATATATATATATATATATATATATATATATATATATATATATATATATATTTATATAAGTATATATATACATAGAAATAAATATATACACACACACACACACACACACATATATATATATATATATATATATATATATATATATATATATATATATATATATGAGGCATGCTTATAGGCATGCTATATATACAGAACTGCACACTTGGGCGCATAACCAAACACTTGCGGAAAACTAGTCAAGCCACCACCGATGCAGCTATCAAATCTACCGCTATATCACGCTATCTATAAACCATCTATCTAGCTATTTCATATATAGATATTCACACCTAAAGCACACACCGCGAACGTGTGCCAAAGAGAGAGAGAGAGAGAGAGAGAGAGAGAGAGAGAGAGAGAGAGAGAGAGAGAGAGAGAGAGAGAGATACATATATACACAATCGTGCATAATTACAATTATATACACCATTACAGGGAATATACACGTCGCAAAATCTTTAGGTTGTTCATCAGTGGTACCAGGCATTTTGAAGAGTGGGCGTTTGTTTGTTTTCAATATTCCTAACGAGTTTCGTTTACGTATATTACAACCTAAAACTCAATACTGCCTTAAAATGGAAGACTGCAGTGTCTGCAAAAATACCAAACTGAGAAAAATGGCAGATACTCCCTTGCCTTGACGCTGATTTTGCAGATACTGCAAATGGGACTCCCTATATACTCGTGGAAAGCACTGAGGAATCATTCTGAAACTGCTGTAACTTGTGTATTAGTGTTTCACTGGGCCAATAGGTGGCATGTCTCAATTTCGACATTTTTGCAGATGCTGCAGTTTTCCAATTTAAGGCAGAATAGCCTTTTGCCTCAAACATAAAGCTCAAGACTGGAATGGAATGGGTGCTAATAAAAAAATCTTGAAGCATGCAAAGCAAATTCAATTTTTTATCATTTGTAAGGGAAACTAGATTTTTAATTTCAAATTCACTTTATATAAAAACTTTCCAGTCAGGACACAAACACTAAAATAAGACACACAATATAAAAAATACAAAAATCAAAATTTTAATCAGCTGATGGGCTTCTTGCTTGATAAATTGCGATAAAAAACTATCCTTCAGACTTTTAATAAAATACAATAAGACATCCAAAAAACACAGTACAAAAAATTGAACGCCAGGTCTCCACGAAATATTTCCAATATATCTGAAAGCTGGCATCAAGGAAATTTTAGCAAAGAATTGATAACTGAATTTACAAAGAAATGAATGATTTCCGGCATGCTTCTGTTGGACAGGGGGTCAAAATAATGCTTGGAAAGTCAATCAATGAAAGCGATAATTATAAAGGTGTCTGCCATGAGTTCCTCTCTCAGCGGACGATGATGGCAGTTGGACAATAGCATTTTCTTCAGGGCAGGGGGGGGGGTTCCGTTAAATGGGGGAGTTTTCCTTGTTAAAGCTATGAAAGTTTCTGGGAGGGGCTTTCCCCTGTTAAATGGAAGTTTTCCTTGTTAAAACTATGAAAGTTTCTGGGAGGGGCTTTCCCCTGTTAAATGGAGGGGGTTTTCCTTGTCAAAACTATGAAAGTTCCAGGGAGGGGCTTTCTCTTTTAAATGGAGGGAGTTTTCCTTGTTAAAACTATGAAAGTTTCTGGGAGGGGCTTTCTCTTTTAAATGTAGGGAGTGTTCCTTTCTAAACTATGAAAGTTTCAGGGAGGGGCTTTCCCCTGTTAAATGGGAGTTTTCCTTGTCAAAACTATGAAAGTTTCAGGGAGGGGCTTTCCTCTTTTAAATGGAGGGAGTGTTCCTTGTTAAAACTATGATGAAAGTTTCAGAGAGGGGCTATCCCCTGTTAAATGGAGGGAGTTTTCCTTGTTAAAACTGAAAATTTCAGGGAGGGGCTTCCCCCTGTTAAATGTAGGAGTTTTCCTTGTTAAAATTATGAAAATTTCAGGGAGGGGCTTTCTCTGTTAAATGTGGAGAGTTTTCCTTGTTAAAACTATGAAAGTTTCTGGGAGGGGCTTTCCCCTGTTAAATGGAGGGAGCTTTCCTTGAAAACTATGATGAAGGTTTCAGGAAGGGACTTTCCCCTGTTAAATTGAGGGAGTTTTCCTTGAAAACTATGATGAAAGTTTCAGGGAGGGGCTTTCCCCTGTTAAATGGAGGGAGTTTTCCTTGAAAACTATGATGAAAGTTTCAGGGAGGGGCTTTCCCCTGTTAAATGGAGGGAGTCTTCCTTGTCAAAACTATGAAAGTTTCTGGGAGGGGCTTTCTCTTTTAAATGGAGGGAGTTTTCCTTGTTAAAACTATGAAAGCTTTCCCTTTTAAATGGAGGGAGTCTTCCTTGTTAAAACTGAAAGTTTCTGGGAGGGCTTTCTCTTTTAAATGGAGGAGTTTTCCTTGTTAAAACTGAAAGTTTCTGGGAGGGGCTTTCTTTTAAATGGAGGAGCTTGTTAAAACTACGAAAGTTTCTGGGAGGGGCTTTTAAATGGAGGGAGTTTTCCTTATCAAAACTATGAAAGTTCCAGGAGGGGCTTTTCTTTTAAATGGTGTGAGTTTTCCTTGTCAAAACCATGAACGTTCCTGGGAGGGGCTTTCTCTTTTAAATGGAGGGAGTTTTCCTTGTTAAAACTATGAAAGTTTCTGGGAGGGGCTTTCTCTTTTAAATGGAGGGAGTTTTCCTTATCAAAACTATGAAAGTTCCAGGGAGGGGCTTTCTCTTTTAAAAGGTGTGAGTTTTCCTTGTCAAAACCATGAACGTTCCAGGGAGGGGCTTTCTCTTTTAAATGGAGGGAGTTTTCCTTGTCAAAACTATGAAAGTTTCAGGGAGGGGCTTTCTCTTTTAAATGGAGGGGGTTTTCCTTGTTAAAACTATGAAAGTTCCAGGGAAGGGCTTTCTCTTTTAAATGGAGGGAGTTTTCCTTGTTAAAACTATGAAAGTTTCAGGGAGGGGCTTTCTCTTTTAAATGGAGGGCGTTTTCCTTGCCAAAACTATGAAAGTTCCAGGGAGGGGCTTTCTCTTTTAAATGGAGGGAGTTTTCCTTGTTAAAACTGAAAGTTTCAGGGAGGGGCTTTCCCCTGTTAAATGGAGGGAGTCTTCCTTGTTAAAACTATGATGAAAATTTCGGGGAGGGGCTTTTGGGGCGGGGCCTTTTCTTCTTAAACTAACGAAAGGCTGAGGGAACGGGAACCTCTTCTATCTTACAAATCGTAAAGCATTTTGAGAAGAGGCACTTCTTATTGAGGGGGTGGGGGCCTGTTCTCTGTTTAAAATGACGAAAGAATGGGGGGGAGGGGCATTTTCGTGACTCGCTGACTGTGTATCTCGATAAAAACAGCATCTCTATATATTCCGAGATGAAAACTGACGATGCTGCGTGTAAAACTGACTCGACATTCACCGGGGGGACACGACTTAGAAACTCCAAAGTTTGACTCGGCAGTAGAGAGGCGCAAAAGCAGTGCTACTTTTATGTCACAGAGCTAGCCTAATTCAAGTAAGCAGCGCCGTAATCATAATAATAATATATATAAAAAATGTAATAATAATAATAAAACCACAACAGCACATCACTGACAAGGAGAGTATACATTAATGCGGGAATAATTTCTAGAGCTTAAACCAGCAAAGCCAAATATAGATCATACTCAAGAGAGGTTTAAAGTATTCTAGATGAGAGAGAGAGAGAGAGAGAGAGAGAGAGAGAGAGAGAGAGAGAGAGAGAGAGAGAGAGAGAGAGAGAGAACAGATCATACTCAAGAGAGGTTCACAGTATTCTAGAGAGAGAGAGAGAGAGAGAGAGAAATAGAGAGGGAGAGAGACGGAAATCACAAAAAAAGCGACGTTGTTATGTGGCCAATCGCCCCATACGTATTTTATTGACAAGAGACCTTACCTCTAGGGTCCAGCTGATCGGGGTTGAACCAGGCCCCTGTGTTTGAGCGAGCGTGCGGAAGAGGAGAGGAGAGAAAAAAAAGCATAAAGTTAACAGGATGTCTGTCTGCTGGACTCGCCAACTAATCAGCTACTCAAATGTTGCTTGCTGTTGTTGCCAGGGAAGAGTTTTTTTTTTTAAAGAGTGCTCTCGTAGGTAGTATATATAAAAAAAAATAGTCCGTCACCACCACCGCCACCAAAGTTACACAAAAAAACCAATTGAAAACACCAAGAGACAAACGTGTTTTTTTTTATTTTAAATATTCCATCTACTTGTTTGGCATTGTCAAGTGACACTGATTACCTTAGCAGCCATCCTTAAAAACCAATTAAAAACACCAAAAACACTGAATGATGAAGACAAGCGTGTTTTATTCTTAATGTTGCATCTACTTGTCTGAATTGTGAAGTGACACTCAATACCTTAAAAGCCATCCTTGTACCATCAATTCAACGTGCATAGATCAGTAGACATGGACTGAATTGAAATAGATTTTGTCAATAGTTTTAAGGATTGTGATAATCAAATGATGCTTACATAGGTGCTTTGTTTTTCTAAGTGAACACTGTGCTCTTCCTAAAGACGTCTGGTCTTGTGTGGTTAGTGTTTGATTCCAAACGAAGATTTCAACTTTTGGCCCTAAATGAAACGGTGGCCGGTACTAAAGTCGCAAGAAAAAAAAAGTCATAATTTTGGCTAGGAAAAAAGTCACTTTAATTTATAGTGGCTGGCAATAAAGTCACAAGGAAAAATTCACAATATTTCTCGGGGGTCATTATCTTCATGACATTTACGGGGATCTTTCCTAGATAGTGACCCCCAAGGGTTTTCGGGGGTCGTTATCTGGGACTGGTATTTCTTGGGGTTATTAATCTTTATATTTACAGGGATCTTTCCTAGATAGTGACCCCCAAGGGTTTTCTGGGGTCGTTATCTAGGATTGATATTTCTTGGGGTCATTAATCTTTATATTTACAGGGATCTTTCCTAGACAGTGACCACCAAGGGTTTTCGGGGGGTCGTTATCTAGGACTGATATTTCTTGGGGGTCATTATCTTTATGATATATCTTTATGATATTTACAGTCTTTTGCTTGTGTTTTTAAAGTCATCCCCAAGGGGCTTGTACTAAACACGCCACAAAGGTGGATATGCATACCGGGTTAATACCTTTGGGGGTCACTATCTAGGAAAGATTTGTGATTTTTTTTCTGTGACTTTTTTACCTGGATTCAATGAAACCTAGCCCTTTTTCAAAGCTGTCTAAAGGAATTGAGATATAGCATGAGTCACTGGTATCTCTGAAATCTGACGAACCAAAAATGCACTTGCTTCAACAACGGGGGGAGGGGGGCGCAGAGCCATTCCATCTATTATGAAAAATAAAAAAAATAACTGTCTTATCCTGCCACCATATATCAGTTTTGAAAAATGAAATTAATTATAATTGTCACTAACTACTCGGAATGAATTTTAAAAAATAAAACGAATTATTAGTGAATTTTAAGTATTTTTCGTAAATGATTCTCTCTGTCAAGTACCTACTACGTAAAAAAATTATCCTATCCTGCCATCAAATATCAATTTTAAAAAATAAAATGAATTACTAGTGAATTTTAAGTATTTTTCATATCTGATTCTCTCTATCAAGTCTTCCTCAAATGCAATTTTGAAAAATAAAATTAACTGCAGTTCTCCTGGCATTCCAAGATAATAACAGCCATCAAGAACTGTAAGTAATGCAGTACAAAAAAAACCTTTGTGCATCTTATTTGTATTGGAAAGGCAGTGCAAGTGTTTTCGGTGGTCCTCTGTCCGTAATTTCTTCAATGTTAGCCTAATTTCCAAAGTATACCTATCATAATGTATTCTATACCACATATGATATACCTGTCACTCTTCATATTCTATGATATCACAAAAGCTAACTACAGTCTACCAACCTGAACGCAGACTACACCTTTTTTATAAATAATATTTCCATTCTGACAATCGCCGACTATCAGCTGATGAAATAGTCTACAATACTCAATGAAGTGAACTTTTGTGGTTAGCGCGAAATGGATGATTGACTATTAAGTCCTAATCAGGCAGAAACTCATCGACTGCTATCCAAATAGTCTGGCTATAAGGCCTTCATTAGCATAAGAACCGTTGGTGACAAACCTACCCTTTATTTATAATCAGAACAGCTGACTGAAGCTAACCTATTCTACTATTCTGCCCTAAAATGGAAGACTGCAGTATCTGCAAAAATACAAAACTGAGAAAAATGGTAGGCATTGCAGTTTTCCCTGGCCTTACTACTGATTTTGCAGATAGTGCAAATGAGACCCTCTAAATACTCGTGGAAAGCATTGAAGAATCATTTTGAAACTGCAGTAACTTGTGTATTAAGTGCTCCACGAGCCCAATAGGTGGCATGCCTTATTTTCGAAAATTTTGCTGATACTGCAGTGTTCCATTTTAGGGCAGTGCTCTATCTGTTTTGGAATATCCTCTATTTCTTTTTAAAGAACCTCTATATCTCTTTAGGAAGACTATCTCTTTTGGAAGACTAAACACATCTACAAGTAAAACTCTAACTTGGTAGGCTACTTCTCTAAAAAAATTAAATAAAAATAAATATATTAACTTGAGATATGGACGAATGCTGTCTCTCTCTGTGGGGACTGGAAAGAAACTTTTATACCTTTGGGAACTAATAGTAAGCATCTGCGGGGTTTGGAAACATGAAAACATGGGTGTTGAAGTCCTGCCGTTGTCTGTAACTGATAGCCTAATTATTAGTTGTCTATAACTGATACTAAATTAAACCCTGTTAACTTAGGCTCCTGGATATCCAGTCCTTAACTTATGGGCCTGGGTTTTCTGATGAAACACTGGCAATCTATCTATGTGGCTGGATAAGTCTCATAAGACTTCAACAAACGCCTGGTAATCTGCAAGCCTACTGAAAGCTAATGAGACAACTTCAATCTATGGTTATCAATTGAATTCTACCCAAAATTAGGACGTGAATGAATCCTGTTGCGTGACCCTAATTACGGAGCATATGCATTTCACAGTGTGCATACAATTCAGTATGGATTTTCATACAAATGAACTATGCCAACCATACACGGCAAACACACAGTGCTGTGAGTTGCACACACTCCCTTTCCTATAACGTCTCTCCTGTGCAATCTGGATACACTGGCCCCATCGCATTTTCCCGAGGTGTAACCGAGTACTGGGACCTTCCCCTGAAAGAAGCGGGACACCATATCTTAAAAACTAACCACAGAATTCTCTTGAAAATAATCATTATGTTTCCCACACCCAAATTACTAGAGAGATCATAATCTAATCTAATATAATCTAACCAACCTAGCCTAACCTAACCTAGGGGTATGTCCAAAAAACCGGGGCTGGTGCAATACTAGCGTACATCTCAGGAATCTGCAGCCCTACCGCGTTCATTTCAAGTTCAGAGTCAAAGCCACCATGATAATATTATGAACAAAAGCCTAGGTCATCAATTTCCAACGAACGATGGACTACCTGGATTCAGTGGTGGTGGCGGTGTTTCAAATGACCAAATTATCACAGTGTCTACAAGTCAATTCGACAGATTGTCATGTAATATGTGAATTTGGGAGAGCTGGTGGTGTATACACACTGACTGACCCAAACCAGTCCCTAACAGTGACTCATCAGCACCTGGCAAATTTTAGCACCTACTAATTGTGTGAAGATATTATTCAAAAGCTACACAATGCAACTGATAATTCCTTTTTTTAAAAGAGTTCTTCAGCATCAACCACAATTATTATTATGTTAAGTTTGATCAAGAGAGAGAAAGACAATTTGGTTACTGAAGCTCTGTGCAAATACTTTTTTTAATGACAGATGTTCTTAAAATGTGCAAAAAAAAGAAAGAAACAGCAGTAGCTATTTGATCTTGTCTCAGAGAGTCAAATGGAACAGAAAATGAAGACATCATTACCTACATGATCAAAACTGACTTTTTAAGTTGAAAACATGACAAAGCATCTCTTGCAAATGTTATTTCACGTTGATTAGACAAAGCATCATTCGCAGTCCATGGGAGAGAGTGCAGAGAGAGTTAAGGCCGCCACTAATGCCCAGTTGTACCTGTGTAGTCGGCCTGTGCAGGCACAACTGAACCCACAGACAGTCAGTTGTACCTGCGCAGTCGGCCTGTGCAGACAAAACTGAACCCACAAACATTCAGTTGTACCCTGTGCAGTTAAAACTGGTCCCACTAATGCTCGGTTATACCTGTGCAGGCAAAACTGTACTTTAGTGGGTTCAGGTTTGCCTGCACAGGCATAACTGCGCAGGCATAACTGTACATCAGTGGGTTCAGCCTTGCCTGCACGGGCATAACTAACGTTCAGTTATACCTCCACAGATATGCCTGTGCAGGCAAAACTGTACATTGGTGGGTTCAGTTTTGCCTGCATAGGCATAACTGGCCAGGTATAACTGTACTTTAGTGGGTTCAGTTTTGCCAGCACAGGCCAAACGCACAGGCAAAACTGAACGCTAGGGGTTCAGCTTTGCCTGCACAGGCAGAACTGCGCAGGTATAACTGAGCGCAAGTGGCATAGCCTTTACCAGTCAACTGAGACTCAGAAGGGAGTGGATGAGGAGGGAGGAGACAAAGGGAGAGTTGAGATTTCAATATATAGATTAGTTCATACCCATGACACAGCCACAAGCTCGTGAGGGGGAGATGTTGCATCATTCATGTCTAAAAGGTTGTTCTGGAGGTTAAACCATGAGATTAAATCATTTGAACAATGAGATTAGGCCACAAACGCTGCTTGCTTTTATTAGTCTTCCTTAAACTACAAACCGCAACTGTTTTATAGAGTACAGATACATAACAATACATATATATGTTACAGTAAGACTTGTGAAACCAGGGATTTCACGAAATCTCTGAAACTTTAAGGGAATTTGTGCAATCACCAATTTGCTTAGGGACATTTGAATCCAGAGGGGCTAGTACTAAACACGGCGAAACGCATTTGACCCCCAGGGGCTAGTACTAAACATGGCAAAACACATTTGATCCCTGAGGGGCTAGCATTAAACACAGCGAAACACATTTGATCCCGAGGGGCTAATGTTAAACCATGTTTAGTACTAGCCCCTTGGGGGATCAAATGTGACCCTGAGGGGATACTAGCCCCTTGGGGGATCAAATGTGACATTTGATCTCCCAAGGGCTAGTACTAAACATGGCAAAACAGTGACTCATCTACACTGTTTCACTGTTTAGTACTAGCCCCTCGGGAACCAAATGTCCATAAGTGAATTGGTGATTTCACGAATTCCCTGAAAAATTCAGGGATTACACGAAATCCCTGATTTCACAGTCTCACTGCAACATATACACACACACATGCACAGATCCATGTGTAAACAGATCAATGTGGTATGTATGTAATTCGATAGATATGAAAAAACTGCAAGTCATATTTATATAAAAAAAAATTTAAAAATTGTCACCAGTTTTTTCCCGAGCTTCGCCACTGAAATTAGGCAAAAAAATTATATAAGTCATATTTATATAAAAAAATTTAAAAATTAAAAATTGTCACCAGTTTTTCCTGAGCTTGCCACTGAAATAGGCATCTGTGATATATATATATATATATATATATATATATATATATATATATATATATATATATATATATATATATATATATATATATATATATGTATATATATATATATATATATATATATATATATATGTATGCACGAAAGTACTCTTGAATTAAAACGTTCCACAACAGATGCTTCATCATACGCATTCACAAAAGGGTCATCCGATCAACTGCCATTGCTCAAACGTCACGCTTTAATACAAAGACCACTAATTATCGAATAGAACAGAATATTGAATTTTGGCCAAGAGGCCAAGCTAAGCTGGGACCAACGAGGTCATTCAGCGCTGAAACGGAAACTGGGAGTACAAGATTTGAAAGGTGTAACAGGAGGAGAGCAAGATGGAAGAAAGTGAATATGAATGGAGGTACAGTAAAAGAATGAAAGGGGTTGCAGCCTAGGGGCCTGAGGAAGGGACGCTACAGAGAACGTTCGGTAATGCCTACAGTGCACCGCATGAGGTGCATTGACGGCACTAACCACCTACGGGGTTCAAATCCTAAATGAAAACTGATTTCTTACAAGATCTCATTCAAAGGGGAAGAAACAAAGTTTATTATTATTATTATTATTATTATTATTATTATTATCTGAAAGGGGAGACACTCTTTCAAACAAGTCTTGTTAAAGAGAATGGCAGCATTAGTGGAACTGATTTTATATATATTCTTTTCAGTTCTTATTATTTCTTCTCATCAGGGCTGATATTTGGTGATTGGCCCATGTTCATAGTCTTGGGTAAGGAAATGGTTTTTTTAAATTCCTTAACCAGATTATGAACATCGGCCAATCACAAGCAAACATCAGCCCTGATGAGAAGAAAATAACAAGGACTGAAACAAGACCAATATAAAATCAATCCCACTGATGCAATTCTATCAATACTATTATTATGATGAAATGAAAAGAGAGCCACATCGCCAAGACGTAAAATTCCCCATCATTCCCTTCGATTTCAACTCTGACATTCGCGGCAAACCACGACCTTTGTTACGCTCTCCACGCTTCTGCATGATCATCCCATCTTTAGGGAGCTTCTGCGGATAGTTTTACACTGGATGTCGATGGTCGGCTTGGAGTTTTGGGGCGCATTTTCCCCGGGACGCGTCCGAGTACCGGGACCTTTTCCCCGAAAAACGCCGGACGCCTTATCTTAGAAACTAACCGCAGGACTTTCTTTGGTAAATAATCTCATTGTGTTTCCCACACCCAAATTGCTCTGGAGGTCCTGATCTAACCTAATCTCCAGGGGCATGGCAAAAAAAACCGGGGCTGGTGCGATACTAGTATACATCTCAGGGATTTGCATCCGGGACAGACGGCGAGGCCCAAAGAAGTCCGCGTGAAACTGCCAGTTAAGAATGGAATGGAATATGAGTTTAGGCAGCAGGGCAAGCACTGGGACCTATGTGTTCACATGTAGGTAGTCTGAAAGGTGTAACGGAATGGAATATAGAGTTTAGGCCAAAGGCCAACCACTAATATTTCTCGGGGTGTCATTATCTTCATGATATTTACAGTCTTTTGTGTATGTTTTTATGGTAATCCCCGACCTATGAGGTCATTCAGCGACGGTGGTTTTAAAGGTGCACAGTGAAATAATTGTTAGGAAAGGGTTAATGATAGCAAGATGGAAGAAAGGTAGTATGAGAGGGGGTGCAATAAGAGGAATGAAAGGGATTGCAGCTGCAAAGAACCTTTAGCGATGCCTACAGACTGCCAGTTACTAACTGATTGCAAACGGCCCCTGGGAAAGACCAGGCAGACAAGCGGGGAAATATAAATGGATATAAATCCGAGGACCTTTAATAAAATATCAGCCTATATTTAAAGGACCTTGGGTTAACCATTCGCAGGAAACCGTCTCAAGACTTACGGACAAAATCAAGTTACACTCGGCCATTTGATATATATACCTTTCCTCAAGAGCGCTCTTCTATCCGGGCTTAATATTCATCTCTCTCTCTCTCTCTCTCTCTCTCTCTCTCTCTCTCTCAGAGCACTTCGCTCTTAAACATCCCCTCGGATCCACCCTTACTCCTCTCACTGCGATCGATGGCCCACTAGAAAACGCGCGCGCGCGCGCACACACACACACACACACACACACACATTCTTGGACCAAAGGTAACAGGACGAAAGCTACTACTGAGAGAAGCAGTCTACAGTCTTTGAAGGGAAGATATATGGGGGTTCGAACAAAGGAACGGCTTTTCTTTGTTTCAAGTTCTCCTAACGACGTTCGGATCTTTCCTAGATAGTGACCCCCCCACCCCCACCAATGGGTTTTAATCCGGTATGTGTATTCATCTTTGCAGCGTGTTTAGTACAAGTCCGTCGGGGATGACCATAAAAACATGAACAAAAGACTGTAAATATCATAAAGATAATGACACCCCGAGAAATATTAGTCCTAGATAATGACCCCAAAAATACATTGGGGGTCGCTATCTAGGGAAGATCCCTGTAAACATCATAAAGATAATGACCCCAAGAAATATTAGTCCTAGATAATGACCCTCAAAACCCCTTGGGGGTCACTATCTAGTAAAGATCCCTGTAAATATCATAAAGGTAATGACCCCCCAATAAATACAAGTCCTAGATAAAGGGCCCCGAAAACCCTCGGTTGGGGCGGGGTCGCTATCTAGGACGACTACTTGCCTTTCTGCGGTCCATGTCCAATTCAAAGACGACCTATGCTTGAAAATCTAGCCCACTTGCATAACTAAAGAAATAACAAATGAAAAAACAAGTTTCTTAAGATCATGGCTAACTAATCTTAAATAGAATAAAACCTACTGAGGCTACAGGGCAGCAATTTGGTATGTTTACTGATTGGAGGGTGGATGATCAACATATCAATTTGCAGCCCTCTAGCCTTAGTAGTTTTTAAGATCTGAGGGCGGACAGACAGACAAATTGCCATCTCAATAGTTTTCCTCTACATAAAACTAAAAACATAGAATATCAAGATGAACCCAAAACCACTGACACTACGCATCAGAAAAATTCTATAGAGCAAGAAAGCCGTGTTTCGGGAGCCGAATGAATACGCAATTGATTCTACTGGCCTTGAATTAACTGACTACGGCCATTTTTTGGCGCCAGAGAGAGAGAGAGAGAGAGAGAGAGAGAGAGAGAGAGAGAGAGAGAGAGAGAGAGAGAGAGAGATTTTGGCAATGGTGTCTACCAAAAAGGAATGTCCATTTCTCTACGGCCTCAGTTGGAAGCAGACTAAACCCTCCAAATCCCGGCGTAACTCCGGGAACACGCAAACGCTGTTAGGAATTCCAGTGTTTAGGGGACCTGTAGAAGTGCTAAAAACAATACCCTACCGCCCACACGCTGCCGCATACAGGAAGGGGCTATGTTCTTGTGTGTGTGTGTGTGTGTGTGTGTGTATGGGGGCATCCTGCGAAAGCCAAGAGAAAGGCTGATGCTTAAAAACTGACAGTAAAAGGTCTGAAAGGTGTAACAGGAGGAAAACCTCAAAGCAGTTGCACTATGAATCAACTGTTAGGAGAGGGTTGAGGAAAGCAAGAGAATATGAAAGGAGGTACAGTGAAAGGATTAAAAGGGGTTGCAGCTAGAGGCCTAAGGAAGGCACGCTGCAGAGAACCTTTAGCAATGCCTACAGTGCAATGCATGAGGTGCACTGACGGCACTAACTCCCCCTACGGGGTAATCGAAACAGAAGGAATGTTGGAATCTGGTGAAGATGACCTTTCAACTGACACTGAATGACATGACCTAAGAATCAGGTTCAGTTCATGTTTTGAAGGACAAAATTCAGAACTTTCCAAGTATGCTTTCCCCTGTAGGTCCATCGTGGATGTTGATAAAAATGCATCCCAACAATCTATAAAAATAAAATGCGAGTGGATCTTTCTTTGGCGGGTTAGGAAGGGATCGGGAGGGTTGGGGAGACATGACACATCCACCCTCCTCCTGCAAACCTGTTTGTCCGCCTTTGATGGAGGCATGGTAGGTAGGGAATCAGGAGGGTAGGGGAGACATAACATATCCACCCTCCTCCTGCAAAGCTGTTTGTCCGGACCCGGGTGGGGGCGGGTTAGGTAGGGAAGACATGACAGGCAGCGCCGGGTTCCAGCACAGCGTAGCACACGCTATCAAGCTCCTGAGTCAATAAAGGGCAAATCTCTTTGGAAGATCGAGTTTTTTTCACATATACATGTACTCGTATAGTGTTCACATGCACGAAGGTGCATACCTTGTCTACATAAGACCCTCCGTTAATATTTAAAATCTTTTCCCAGTCAAGAGCATTACAAGATCTGGGTCAAAATTTGGGTCAAGATCCAGGTACACAGAGGAAAAAACCCTTCTCGGAGGAGAAAAGAAAGTAATCATTTCAAATTTCAATCATGGACAGAATCTCTCTCTCCTCTCTTTACTTATCTCTCTCTCTCTTTCTATCACTTACAAGAAAACAAGATAGGAGCAAGAACAGGACGTCAAGATTCTGACGCACCAGAGTGCACAGAGCACAAGCGCTTGAGTACATCATGGACAGTTTCTCTGTCTCTGTCTCTCTGCTAAAGGTTTTGGTCAATAATTCAATCAACAACCTAAGAAATCGGAAGGTTGTTCTTCTCCACTCTCTCTCTCCCTCCCTCCCTCCCGTAGTCAAGGCGGGGAGGAGAGAGAGAGAGAGAGAGAGAGAGAGAGAGAGAGAGAGAGAGAGAGAGAGAGGTTCCCCCTGACCTATTCCACTCAGTCACCAGGGGAAGGCAGTGAGTGAGAGAGGGGACGAACGCCCCCTTCCCCTCATCATCGTTCGTCAGCGAGAGAAGCTGGAGGAACCGACTCTTCTCCTCTTCCTTCCGTCACCCGGCGATGACCAATGAGCATTCACCTTTAGGATGGATCGAGATGAAAAAAAAAAAGTAAAAAGTTACAACACCTACCGTCCTTCCCACTCTCTCACTCTCTCTCTCGTAATTTAGGAGTCAACCATATTACCATATCACATGCGAATAACTCTCTCCCCTCTCAAGTTTGATAGCTGAGTAAGGAAAGATCTCTGGTTATTTATATATATATATATATATATATATATATATATATATATATATATATATATATATATATAGAGAGAGAGAGAGAGAGAGAGAGAGAGAGAGAGAGAGAGAGAGAGAGAGAGAGAGAGAGAGAGATTCTCCCGGTCGATTGCCACAAAGGAGTAACACCTCAAAATCGTTCGCAGGTGGTGTAAATGTCACCTCAAGCGAATTATTAACGAGGCTAAAATGGAATACAAAGTGATGCAGAACGCGGCAGCTCGACCCCCTGTGGCGACCTACCACACTCACCTTGTTACCAAATACGTCACTGTCTAGGTCAACGGATAGGATTGGAATATATAGAGTTTAGGGCAGAGGCCAAGCACTGGGGGAGGACCTATGATAAGTCATTCAGTGCTGGAAAGGGAATTGATAGTAGGTAGGTTTGAAAACCTCAAAGCAATTGCAATATGAATCACTTGTCAGGAGAGGGTGGGTGGCAAGGTGGAAGAAATATAATATGAATGGAGGTACTGTAAAAGGAATGGAAGGGTTGCAGCTAGGGACCGAAACGCTGCAATGCACAGCTTTCATTGTACCCTGACTGCCAAGTACTCTCTCTCTTTACACGTGACTTCTAATTGTCAAAAGTATGCAGAATACACTGGAGTCCTGCAGTAAAGAAGGACTCACTTCAGCGTCAAAAGACGGCTTGAAGAATTAGCCGAAAGCCGAATAAAAGTGATAAAGAAATCCATAAACAAAAACAAAGTTGTGGCTGGTGTTTTTTTTTTTTTTTGCCTCGTGTTCGCAATCAGAACATTCACCAGGAGGCTGCTGGTGTCAATACGGATCATCGACAGTGAGAACTTCCACAGCTTTATAAATATTTCTATATATACAAAACTTCAACCAGCCTAGAATTAATTTTGCATAGTCTTCAAGGCTAATAAGTTCTCGAATTCGACAAATCTTTCCCAGATAGTGACCCGTTGGGGATGACCGTAAAAACTTAAACAAAAGACTGTAAACATCATCAAGATAATGACCCCCAATAAATATTAGCCCTAGATATCGAGCCCCAAAAACCCCTGGGGGGTTGGGGTGGTCACCAACATGTTAGTGCAAGGATACATTCATGCACAAGTCTTGCTATAATGATATTATTCCATCACACGCGGGTCCCAAGCAAGTTACATAAGTTGATACAATCATCCTCATCTCAATGCATTTGACAAAACCACCATCTCTCTCTCTCTCTCTCCGCAACACGAACACCAATAAACCAGTTTCTACCTTCGGAGTACCTCCCACCCCCTTCTTCTCTTCCCCCCTCCCCCACCATCCCCGTCCCCACACCAAACCGCAATCAACCAATGCTCCAACCTTCCTCTTCCAGCAGCCCCTTACATTGCCTTGTGCGTAACTCCAGTGCGTTATGTAAGGAAGGGATTATTCAACTGAAATTACAAACGAGAGAGAGAGAGAGAGAGAGATGTACGCAGGCAGTACGTGCCGATCTTCAGGCGTTGGGTATAACTATTCTTGAATGCGTAGATATGACCATAAGAAACCAGTTTATGAGAATAACTTATATTTGTTTGTTTGTGAGAGAGAGAGAGAGAGAGAGAGAGAGAGAGAGAGAGAGAGAGAGAGAGAGAGAGAGAATACAAACACACTCGGCAACAGAAGCACGTCCCCACGGTCAAGGTGAACAAAGAAAATGTGGCTCGGTATGTTGGTCTTTATAATCTCGGTTGCACTACAGCGAAGGACAACAGGAACCGCACAATTGTGTATCTACATTTGGGTCCACGGTACCTGCTACGATTCGCACGGTACTACCTGGATGTACCTGGATACAGGTGCACACGACACCCAGGAGCAGAAATGTGTTATTGCGAATGCCAGAAGAACACTTGTGGGGGAAAAAAAATCTAATTCAAAGGTATGTCTTGCAACATATATTTCCCCCCGAGGTAAAATGTATTCATATTTTTTTTATTAGCTTCAGGTGACCCAGATATGTTCATAAAGAGATACTGAACTTGCTGAATGGTTTCTGCATAAAAGCAGGACCGTAATTTAATTTAATCTCTTTTTTTTTTACTCTCAAATATGGCCGTTATATTTGGTGAAAACGCTGTGTACAAGGTAATGGCCTTAATGAAAACTAATATTATGAAAATGGAGTCCAATCATGGGCGGTTCTAATGTATCTGCTTAAGAGAACTGCATGTTTCCAAACCTCGTGGGTTTACGTAACGTTCAAGGACAAGGAAAGAGAGAGAGAGAGAGAGAGAGAGAGAGAGAGAGAGAGAGAGAGAGAGAGAGAGAGAGAGAGACCACATAGCAACAGCACCGGAGCAGACTCGCCAACGCTATCGCCCTATCTACCTATGGGTTGACGAGATCACCGCAGCAGGTAAAGAGATATGGCCTGCATGTTTTTCGAGATAGCTGAGAAGAGAGAGAGAGAGAGAGAGAGAGAGAGAGAGAGAGAGAGAGAGAGAGAGAGAGAGAGAGAGAGAGAGAGAGAGGTTAACAAGTCTTTGAGTCTAATTCACTTGGCGCTCGAATAAATGCTTCCTACACACATCCCAAGCTTCGACAGTACTCTCTCTCTCTCTCCCTGCCATAAAAAGCGATGACATGACATATCTAAGAACGAAGAAAATATGCGTAAAGGGGAAAGGAAACGGCAGGAGAATTGGGAATGTGAACAATAGTAGGAAATAGAACTTTCTTGAGCTAAAACAATAGTAGTTAAGGAGCAAAAATTGGCTCAATTCTGACGAGCACGCTTTGACGATTTGTGTACAGGACAGGAAGTCTCCAGTACGTGAAAAGCTTCTCCTAATCTTTGACAGTTTTTCTAAAAATAGAGAGAAAGAAAAACAAGTCATTATCACCTTCCTCCTACAACGTGAGTCAAGACTATATATATATATATATATATATATATATATATATATATATATATATATATATATATATATATATATATATATATATATATATATGTATACACATCTCTGAAGAACCCAGCGTCATTAAACTGACACTTCCTACAAGACAACAGCATACTGGCTTCATATTGTTTGTACGACAAACAAGACAGTGCTACAATTACACTAATTGCCAGAGAGAGAGAGAGAGAGAGAGAGAGAGAGAGAGAGAGAGAGAGAGAGAGAGAGAGAGAGAGAATTAGATGATGAATCATGCAAGGGGAATGCCAGCTCACTCCAGCACGTAATTCAAGTGATTATCGGCCTGTTTCTGCGGAGGTGTGTGGAGGCGTGTCTTTCCCAGTGCCTCTTGTGGATTCAAAGGCTTTCATCGTTTACCAGAGTGGTCCCCAATCTTTTTTTTTTAAGTGATGGCACCCTAACTACTGTATAATCATTACTGTCGCACCCCTTCTTCACCATCCCATCATATCGCATGGATTAACTTCTTATTTAATGAACAAAATGATTATCCATACTCATACCAAAATCACCACACTGTACAAGCAGAAATATACTGTAGAATCAAAGAGCATATCAGAAGAATTACTGTTGACACACTGATCAAAATTATATGAAGACTTCTGCAATTTTTCTCTTTTTACAGATGTTCACTGAGATGATCTAGCCAAGGCAAAATTCATGACAACCTTGCGGCACCCCCGGCACTGTGTGAGGTGCCACGGTACCCAGTTTGAGAATCAGTGATTTAACAAATTGTCACGCGGGCCTGATCACATTCAATTACATTTTCTTGACAGTGCTCTGCTAAATCTATCGACTTTATCGTCTTGCAATCGATATTTTTACAATCAGCCGTGCTCTCAAAATGCATGTTGCTTGTGCCTCCTTACAGAATTATTATTATTATTATTATTATTATTATTATTACTTCTCTTTATTTCCTTTGCTTGTTGACAGTACTTCAAGCTGGTTCCATTTTAATTATCATAATAATAATGTGAACAAATGGTACACATTTGTCAAACTACATATAATACATTATATCCATATATATATATATATATATATATATATATATATATATATATATATATATATATAATGTATAAAGTGTGAGAGAGAGAGAGAGAGAGAGAGAGAGAGAGAGAGAGAGAGAGAGAGAGAGACCCACCCTACTCACCTAGTCTATAAAGACCCATTCAACAGGGGGAATATGGAGGTTAGGAGGTCGAGCACTGAGAGAGAGAGCACTGAGAGAGAGAGAGAGAGAGAGAGAGAGAGAGAGAGAGAGAGAGAGAGAGAGAGGAACTTGAAGACTTAATGACCCGAGAATGGGGGAAATACAGACATGAATAGGAGGGGTGGGGGAATGTGGATAGGAGGAAGGAGGAGGAGGTCTGGTTGCCATGGTTACAACTGAGATCGAACCTCCAGACATGACTTGACTTCGGAAGGGAAGAAAACACTAACCATCGACTTTCATCGTCGAATAAAATCGCTAGAAAAATAAATCAATGAATCAATTATATAATTAACTAGAATAAAACGTGCCGAAGTTTCTTCGGCGAAATCGAGTTTTCCGTACAGACGCTGCAGTGTATAATCAAGGCCACCGAAAATAGATCGGTCTTTCGGTGGTCTAGGTATAATGCCATATGAGTCGCGGCCCGTGAAACTCTCAGCTGGCCGTGGTGGCTTGTGCTGTTGCGTTGCCAGAAGCACGATCATGGCTAAATCTAACCTTAAATAAAATAAAAACTACTGAGGAGGCTAGAGGGCTGCAATTTAGTATGTTTGATGGATGGAGGGTGGATGATCAGCATACCAATTTGCAGCCCTCTAGCCTCAGTATTTTTTAAGATCTGAGGGAGGAAAGAAAAAGTATGGACAGAAAGAAGTGCCGACGGACAGACAAAGCCGGCACAATAGTTTTCTTTTACAGAAAAAAAAAAAAAAAAATTTGAAACATGAGGTAATGACATCACCACAGGCATAAAAGTATCTAGATGACGGCTGATATCTTTAGTTTTCTTGTTTTTTTTTTTTTTATAAATAAACAATTAACATAACATACAAGCCATGATAATTCTCAACTTGAATACATACATAACTAAAAATAACAATTATTAATATGTATAAATGATGTGACAAATGAAATCCCCACATACCTCGCAAATACTGAGTCATCATGTGACGTCACCTTAAGCGAACCATATCAATCCATGACATGTTTCATCAATTTTGAGAATATTGACCCGATGATGACGCTCTGTCCGCCCTCATATCTTAAAAACTACATAGGCTAGAGGGCTGTAAATTGCTATGTTGATCATCCACCCTCCAATCATCAAACGTACCAAATTGCAGCCCTCTAGCCTCCATAGTTTTTAAGATCTGAGGGTGGACATAAAAAAGTTTGGACGGACAAATAGATAGAAGAAAGAATATGAAAGGAGGTACCGTAAAAGGAATGAAAGGGGTTATAGCAGCAAGGGGCCTAAGGAACGCACGCTTCAAAGAACCTCAAGTAAGTAAATGCCTACAGTGCACCGCATGGGATTGAAGAGAAAGTGTATTCAATTACAAAATAAACGCCGAGACAGCCAGACTCGAAGTGGTGAGGGAAACGACGCGAACTGAACACCTGCTCGGCAGGACAATAGCCCCAGAGAGAGAGAGAGAGAGAGAGAGAGAGAGAGAGAGAGAGAGAGAGAGAGAGAGCGTTTTTTCCCCTATTAAAGGCTCATAGCCATGTGACTATTACCACTCTACACGTCATGGAGGGGAGTAGATGAATCACCGTCACCATAGCTACCCCCACACACAATAGCGGAGGGGGCGTGGCCCCCCAACAAGGTTTTTACGTGTCATACAGCCACGTATGATCACAGTACAGAGTGACCGTTTCCATGCATGCCACACAAGTTTCCAACTACTTTTTATTAGATTTCTGTAAAATAAGACTAAAATTGAGATGGCTATTTGTCTGTCCGTCCGCACAATTCCTGTCCGCCCTCGGATCTTAAAAACTACTGAGGCTAGAGGGCTGCAAATTGGTATGTTAATCACCCACCCTCCAATCATCAAACATATCAAATTGCAGCTGGAAGCTTCATGGACCGCGGCTAATACAGCATTATATACATTGTACAGAAAACTCCATTTTTTTACTCGTTTCATTTAAGTGACAATGGCAGGCAACGTAGGTGTTTTGAAAGAGTTCAGACAAGATCTATCATTAATATTATTAAGATACACTAAACTAGAAATAGACCTGATGGAATCATAACAGCACGTAGTATAATACATGATTATATTTAATATTAGCCGAACAATGAAGAGCTGCATGCAATATGTCCGACATTGCTAGACTCATCAATATATCGACCAGAGATTATGGCTGTCTGAGACCGAGGCGCGAATACTTTTAGTTTTCCGTAAAAGAAAACTGTTGTGCCGGCTTTGTCTGTCCGCCCCCAGATCTTAAAAACTACCAAGGCTAGAGGGCTGCAAATTGATATGCTGATCATCCACCCTCAAATCACCAAACATACCAAATTGCAGCCCTCTAGCCTCCTCAGTAGTTTTGACCTTATTCAAGGTTAAAGTTAGCCATAATCGTGCGTCTGGCAAAGATATTGGATAGGCGACCACCGGGCAATGGTTAAAGTTTCATGGGCAGCGGCTCATACAGCATTATGTCGAGACCACCGAAAGATGGATCTATTTTCGAAACTTCGGCGCATATTTTTACTTGTTTGTTATACACTTCAATTTACAATTTCCGATTTTCATTCGACCATTTTTTTTTTTAGCTCAAGTGGTGCGGGTCTGCTGGAATGGAATGGAATATACAGTTTAGGCCAAGGGCCAAGCACTGGGACCTATGAGGTCATTCAGCGCTGGAAAGGAAACTGAGTGTAGGTAGGTTCGAAAGGAGTAACATGAGGAAAACCTCAAAGCAGCTGCGATATGAATCAATCGTTAGGAGAGGGAAGAAAGAGAATATGAAAGGAGATACAGTAAAAGGAAAGAAAGGGGTTGCAGTCAGGGGCCGAAGGGAAGCTGCAAAGAATTAGTTATGCCTACAGTGCACCGCATGAGATGCACTGACGGCACTAACCCCCCTTAGGGGTATTTTGACTCAGTGGCCCTCAAGCACGCACAGGCAAGCAAGCAAGCGAATACACACACACACACACAGTGGTTACAGATGGTGTAACCCAGTGCAAATCAATACCAGCATTATGTTCTGCTGAGGAAACATGGCGTCGGAGAATTTGCATATGAAAGTGACATATGATTAGTTAGTTACTACCATGACATACAGATCAATACTGCTGGGTAGTAATTGACATGAACCAATGAACACAATTGTTCCTGTGCATTTGTCTCATTCGCACAGATATAGATTTTGTTGTTTTCGGTTAATGCCCCACTTAACGAAAAAAACTGAGATCTTTCCTAGATAGTGAACCCAAGGGTTTTCGGGGATCGTCATCTAGGAATGATATTTCTTGGGGGTCATTATCTTTATATTTACAGGGATCTCTCCTAGATAGTGACCCCCAAGGGTTTTCGGGGATTCGTTATCTAGGACTGATATTTCTTGGGGGTCATTATCTATATATGATATTTAGTCTTTTGTTTATGTTTCTACGGTCCTCGCCAATGGGCTTGTACTGACCACGCCGCAAAGGTGGGTAAATGCATACCGGGTTAAAACCCGTGAAGTTACCACCTTGGAGAGATCCCCACCGACATTAGACTGGTCAATACTGCATAATCAATAAGCAGTTATGACCACCAACTGTTACATTAAAGTAAAGAGAAATACACAGTTCAATCTTTTATCACTGACTAGTATTCCACTTCATAAGTTTGCCCGTTTAGTTCCATTCCCGCAGGAGGGTAGTGCCGTAAGTGCACCTCATGAGGTGCACTGTAGGCATTACTTAAGGTTCTTTGTCATGTGCCTTCCTTAGGGCCCTAGCTGTAAACCCTTTTCGTTCCTTTTGCTGCACCTCCTTTCATATTCTCTTTCTTCTTACTTTCCTCAACCCTCTCCTAACAACTGATTCATAGTGTAACTGCAAAAGGTCTTCCTCCTTTCCGTTTCAGCGCTGAATGACCTCATAGGTCCCAGCGCTTGGCCTTTGGCCTAAATTCTATATCCAACCTTTGTACGGTAAGACATTACCGATAAAATGACAAATGTCTGTATGCGTGTAGGAACAATGAACATCCCCTTGACATCCCGGCACAGAAGTCTAACAGGAAGAGACGACAGCTGCGGTCCTTGTTGGCTTTCCTTTGGGAAAAGGAAGTGAGTGTACTACTCTGTGAGTCGTTGCTGGCCGCCTCAAAGTCTGTCACGATGAGTCAGTAGCGTTCATGAGTTGGGCGCCTGCGATATTGGCGGATTCTCGATCGAGGCGTCCCCTCACCCCTCCAAAAACCCCCGGGAACACCAGCAGAGGCCGGCAGCAGTCCAGTCACAGTCCGCCAATATGGCAACGCTACTTATGCTGCAGTAAAACATATATGGCGAGTTTAATTAGTTCCGTGGATATGGCAGAGCGATCAAGGATTACAGCAGCAGTACAATTAGACTGACTTAATACAAATAACATAATCATTATAATGTCATTAGTATATACTTTTATTGGGAATATACGAGAAAAATGTTATTCATCAGTCAGTTTAGAAAAGAAAATTTTCTTTCAAAGTAGGATTCTTTTTCATATTACATTCACCATATCCCTCATCTAAGAGAAAGTACCTCGATACCTAACCCATTGCGCCACTTGAGAACACCCTGGCTGCGACCCAATACAGCTGACTCACTAACGGGTACGCAATTCATTTCTGGGGTCATCAGAGATACAATGGAATTTAAAGGAACAACCTTCAAGTATCTTGGCTTGCTAAAAAAAAAAAAAAAAAAAAAAGAAAACAAGGGAACTAACATCTAGAGCGAGCGTACCCATTTTTATTTTCTGTAAAAGAAAACTCTTGAGATGGCTATTTGTCTGTCCGTCCGCACTTTTTCTGTCCGCCCTCAGATCTTAAAAACTACTGAGGTTAGAGGGCTGCAAATTGGTATGTTGATCATCCACTCTCCAACCATCAAACATACCAAATTGCAGCCCTCTAGCCTCTTCAGTAGTTTTTATATTATTGAAGGTTAAAGTTAGCTATGATTGTGGGTCTGGCACGGCTATAGGTGCCAACAACACAAGCAACCACCGGGCCGTGGCTGAGAGTTTCATACAGCATTGTACTCTGTACAGAAAACTCGACTGCGCCGAAGAAACTTCGGCGCATTTTTTACTTATTATTATTTTAATGATTCAAACTGCCGACACAATCAGACGGGCAATGAACAGTACGGAATGTAATGGTCCACTGGTCCCCCAAAGGAACTCTCTCTCTCTCTCTCTCTCTCTCTCTCTCTCTCTCTCTCTCTCTCTCTCTCTCTCTCTCAAAGCTACGAGAATGACGACACATGAGAGAAAACACAGAGCAGTGTTCTTGTGTTACCTCACTCGTGTGCTGACGAGGACATAACCAGAAGTAAGGGGACGCACTTTTGGGGATTCGAAACGTCACTTGGAAAAGCTGCAAGGGGGGGGGGAGGAGGAGGAGGAGGAGGAGGAGGAGGAGGAGGAGGAGGAGGAGGAGGAGGAAGGAACTGTGGTTGGCGACTCTCATATGACTCAGGAAATATATGCGTCCATTAGATTTTATTCAATTGTACTAAATTCATAAAAAAACACATTTTCACTCATTCTGTTACGTCTGATGCAAACGAGTTCAGAGGGAGAAGGGAAAGGGTGACTATAAAAACGAAACGGAGCGAAAGACAAGACCATGACGATAACCAAGGCCTGCCAATTAACAGCTGTGAAAGATTGGCACTTTAGCATCACAAACCTTCCAAACCACAACTGATCCCTGAGCCCCTTTTTCCTGCCGAGAGCAACTAGATTCGCTGGACAGCAGAAGCACCAATGTGCAGGAAATGTTTTCTGCCTCGCTGTCCAACTTTTCCGAAGTTCCAGAGGTCCTTTATTCCTCACGCCGTTGGACGGTGGAACAGCCTCCCTTCAGAGGACGTCGTGCAGTTGGAACTTCTTCAGAAGTTCAAGCGAAGATGCAGTGCATTGCTACCCTAATGCTGTTCCCCTTGCATTTTAATACGTTTTTATCTATTTGGTAATCTATCACTATTTTTTTTATTTTTTAATAAGTGATTGGGATCTCTTCTTTCTGTATTTCCCTTTGCCTCCTCTTACTTCTTCCTTACCTCAATATTCTTGGAAGCCTAATCAGAACACCTCCATGAATAGGTTTCATTTAATATAATAATAATAATAATAATAATAATAATAATAATCTTTGGAAGCTTAAAGAATTTCAAGTCAATGGCCCCTTTGGTGGCCTTGTTCCATAAGAATAGATTTCATCTTCTGAAAAATAATAAACAACAATGTAGTTATGCCGCTGATTTTGAAGCATAAAAATCAGACCCTCGCAACACCCACCCACCCCCAACCAAACAACCCAGTTGGTTGCTATGCACAGGTCATCATCATCATCCCTAAGCATCAAATGCTGCTGCAACCTTTTTTTTCTCCTAACGGACGTCCATTACGTAAGCACCCTGTCTGGTGTGCAGGGTCCAGCAAAAGCCGTTTCTACGCACTTCGGCTGGCCAGCAAAGCCAGTATAAAGCGTTCCTCCCTCACTCACGCCCTCCCTCCCTCTCCTGCTGGTGTCGTCTAAATCGATAATTGCCAAGATAGCCTCTCTGCCATTCTAGAAACTTGGCACAGTCTGGTTGCGTGCGAAGACACAATTGCTTTCTTGAAGGCATTTGGTGTTGTGGGGGGACCAAGATGACCACAAGGCATTCCCATTGTGACTGTTAAACTAAAGTTAAAATAACTGTAATGACGACGAAAGGGTTGGAATGGAATACAGAATTTAGGCCAAAGGGCAAGCGCCGGGACCTCTGTGAGGTCATTTAGCAATGAAACGGAAATTTACAGTAAAAGGTTTGAAAGGTGTAACAGGAGTAAAACCTCAAAGCAGTCACACTATGAATCAGTTGTTAGAAGAGGGCTGCGGAAAGTAAGATGAAGAAAGAGACTATGAATGGAGGTACAGTAAAAGGAATGAAAGGAGTTGCAGCTAGGGGCGTAAGGAAGGCACGCTGCAAAGAACCTTAAGATTGTAAGATCTACAATTTCCAAGTTTTTTAAAAACTCAAACAACTTCATCATATGATTTTAAACGGTTCAAAACACAGAAAATCGACGATTTCAACCTCACAGCAAAGCCAGGTTAAGTTTGACTTTAAAACTGCGTTTTTTCTTTTGTTTGGCGTGGGGGGGAGGGGGAAACCAATGCTACTGTCAATCGTTGTGCAACTCCCGTACTCTCGAGGTTCCCTTTGTACTACGGACCAATATTCGACGCCATCGAACGCAACTACGCATTTGCAAACGACCCGAAACAAGTAAAAAATGCGCAATCGAGTTTTCTGTACAGCGTATAATGCTGTATGAAATACTCAGCCGCGGCCCATGAATTTGGCCTAGAAAGTTAAAGAGAGATATTCTGGATTTTCAGTTTTATTTTACAATACCTCCCTCACAAGTGTTCCTTTAGTAGAGTGTATCACTCCTTTTCTTTTGTGTATTTTTTTATATAAATGTAAATGTGATTTATATATATGTATATATATATATGTGTGTGTGTGTGTGTTTGGCTCAAACTGTACTTTCTTCGATGTTAAAGCCCAGTACTGATGTCAGGATGGGAGAGGGAAGAGGGTGTCCAACAAACTAGCCTCTCACAATTCAAAATTCAGAATTCCCAGAAACAATCTTTCCCCCAAAAACAGTACCTCCCTCAAAAAAAAGGCAGGCGGAAGAAGCCCCAGCAGCAACAACGGCACCAAAGGAAGGTGCCACCGAAAAGGCCCCCGAAATAAAACTTCAGTTATTTGCCAAAATGAAACGACGGGGCTACAACAGCGGCTGCCAGATCTCCCTGCTGGCGATGGTCAGGACTCACACTAGCCAGGTACTGTGCTGTGTTGTACTGTCACAACGGCTCATCATCATCATGCGTTGATGAACGACCCACCAACGGTGATTTCTTTCTGATACGTTGGGCAGCGAGTGCCTGAGGTTAGGCCAAGTTGAAGGAATCCTAAAGCATCGTGAATGAAAAAGGGAATACAGAATTAAAAAGGGAATACAGAATTGAGGCCAAAGGCCAAGCGCTGGGACCTATGAGGTCGTTCAGCGCTGAAAGGGACATTGACTGTAAGGAGGTCTGAAAGGCGTAACAGGAGGAAATCCTCGCTGTTGCACTATGAAATGACTGTTGGAGAGGGTTGAGGCAAGTCGGGTGGAAGAAAGAGAATACGAACGGAGGTACAGTAAAAGGAATGAAAGGGGCTGCAGCTATTGGCCTCAAGAAGGGGCGCTGCAAAGACCCTCAAGTAATGCCTACAGTGTACCACATCAGGTGCACTGACGGCACTATGTACGAAAGGAATCATTATTATTATTTTCTCGACTAATACTAATGCATAACCAAGGTGATTTATATTTGGATAATCATTAACTCCATCTCGTTCTCTCTTGAAACCCGTGTGGACAGAGAGATCCCTGACCTCAGTTGTGAATGGACACAGTCTTGATAGTTAAATGCTGAGGGTGGGGTGGATCTCTCTCTCTCTCTCTCTCTCTCTCTCTCTCTCTCTCTCTCTCAGGTGGTCAGGGCAGAAAGACGAGCGAAGTCCATCTGCCAAGTGACCCGAGAACACTTGCAACACCTGGTAGGGTGTCAGGTTCAGGGATTAATTTTAGGTACATTCTTAAACCACGAATTTTTCTCGACAAACACTGGGGCCAATTTCACTCTCAGAATGCTGCCACAAGGAAATAATGAATATTGCGATAAGAGGGAACGAATCAATAAAAAAATATCAAATAATATCAGAAACAAATCAACACTCCCGTGGGATCTTTCCCAGATAGTGACACCCACAGGTTTTAACCCGGTATGTGTATCCACCTATGCGGCGTGTTTAGTACAAGCCCGTTGGGGATGACCGTGAAAGCATAAACAAAAGACTGTAAATATCATAAAGATAATGACCTCCAAGAAATATCAGTCCTAGAGAACGACCCCCGAAAACCCTTGGGGGGTCACTATCTAGGAAAGATACCTGTAAATATCATAAAGATAATGACCCCAAGGAATATGAGTCCTAGATAACGTTCCCGAACTTTGCTGGGGTCACTACCTAGGAAAGGACCCTGTGAATATCAGAGATAATGACCCCCCAAGAAATATGAGTCCTAGATAGCGACCCCCGAACTTCACTGGGGGTCACTATCTAGGAAAACTCTCTCCTGTGAACCGCTTCGTTTGATAATTTTAAACCTAAATCATTATTATTATTAATTATTAACCATCACTCGAATATATTCTTACATGGAGATTCAAGTGGCTTTCACTCATCGTTTAGGGAATGGAATATAGAGTTTAGATCAAAGACCAAGCGCTGGGACCTATGAGGTCATTCGGCGCTGGAAGTGAAACTGAGAGTAGGTAGGTCTGAGTTGTGTACCAGGAGGAAAACCTCGCACCTGCACTATTTAACAACTGTCAGGAGAGGGTGGACAGCAAGATGGAAGACAGTATAAATGGAGGTACATTACAGTGAAAGGATTGAAAAGGGTTGCATCTAGGGGCCGATTTGACGCTGCAAAGAACCTTAAGCAATGCCTACATCGCACCACATCAGGTGCCCTGACGGCACGGGGCTCATCATTTACCACCATTACAGCATAATTTAAAAAGTGAAAACTTAGTATGGAAGAAAGCCTAAAAGTAATCTCATGAAAGTGAAGAAAGGACACAAGTGAACAGAATAACATGACAAGAACTAATAACAAGAGCCTTCCCCGCCCCCTTAGCAAGAGGCCTGAAATGAACCAACTTCCGACTTCTACGGAGTTCAACCTGTTTTGGTATAGAAACGCCATGATCAGATTACCCACAAAACTAGCTTAGGCTACGCACTAAGAACCAAATAAAATAAATAAGTAAGGAAATGAAAAATAAATATAAAAAAATGGATAAAATGCTCTACAGAATTCATGAGGTAAAAACATGAAAATCTCAATCGCTGTATTGCAAGTTTTTAGTCCTCTGTAAAAGAAAACTATTGTGTCGGCTTTGTCTGTCCGTCCGCGCTTTTTCTGTCCACACTTTTTTCTGTCCGCGCTTTATTCAGTCCGCACGTTTTCTATCCCCCTTAGATCTTAAAACTACTAAGGCTAGAGGGCAGCAAATTGATCAACATATATGTTGATCATCCGCCCTCCAATCATCAAACATACTAAATTGCGGCCCTCTAGCCTCCTCAGTAGTTTCGATTTTATTTAAGGTTAAAGTTAGCCACAATAGTGCTTCTGGCAACGATATAGGATAGGCCACCACCGAACCGTGGTTAAAGTTTCACGGGCAGCGGCTCATACAGCATTATACCGAGTCCACCGAAAGATAGATCTATTTTCGGTGGCCTTGACTATAAGCTGTAGCGGCTTTACAGAAAACTGTTTCTTCTGCGCATTTTTGACTTGTTCCGTGCTGCTGAGGCGACCAAAGCCATTATGACAGTGTTTGACACAATAATGACACTTCATGAAATGACTATCGTCATTATATACAGTTATAATGAACGAGGAAGTCGAGAGACCACTAACAGAGCCACGATCATTATAATATAGAGATGAAACATCAGCACCAAGTCATTATTATGTACTGTTTGCCTCCACCCCTCAGTACACCACATACATTGAATACCAAGTCTTCATGACAGAAAATCCATCTGTATATGGAATAACAACAAGAAAAAAAAAGAAAGAAAAAAAAACATATATATTATATATACATTTATATATATTATATTTTATCTATAAGGGTGGACGACAGCTCTTAGGTCTGTACATAATTTTACAAATAAAATTTAGTTTCTTTTACTTTAATTTTATCTATCTATCTATCCATTATATATATATAATATATATATATATATATATATATATATATATATATATATATATATATATATATATAATATATATAATGGATAGATAGATAAAATTAAAGTTAAAAACATAGAGAGAAGGAAATATAAAACCTATCACTGACTGAATACAGAATTTAGGCCAAAGGCCAAGCACTGGGACCCACGAGGTCATTCAGCGCCCTATTACTACTACTGGACAAACATGAGAACACGATAAAAAAAAATACACACAAACACAAAAAGGACAACAAAAAGCAAGACAATAATATCTAATCTGATAGGACAAGATTTCCCGTGGCACGAGCGGCCCTAGATTGTACAGTACACTACTCATCAGTGGGTACTCTCTGAGACAATCTTCAGAGATGCTGGCACGATGCCAGAGACTAGCACGCAGCTGTAGAGACTACAGAAATATTCTCTCTCTCTCTGCTATAAGCTAACTGCAAACCAAGGCGTGACACGTCGTGGTTTGTATTTTCTGCCATTTTACATTCTGAAGTTTGATATTGGCCAAAATACGTTAAAGTGTAACCCCTCTCTACAATGCTACTTCAACACCCAATGACAGCAGTTTCATTTCTGTTGATGGCTTCAGTTATTTGTCTGGGAATTTTTTCCACTAAGATGATCTCTTAGTACGTACTTTATAACTTAATTCTGCCCTAAAATGGAAAACTGCAGCATCTGAAAATTTTCGAAATTGAGATGTGCCACCTATTGGGCTCGTGAAACACTAATACATAAGTTACTGCAGTTTCAGAATGATTCTTCAGTGCTCTCCACGAGTATTTAGGGGGGTCCCATTTGCAGTTTCTGCAAAATCAGTAGTAAGATAAGGAAAAAATGCAGTATCTACCATTTTTCTTAGTTTTGTATTTTTGCAGAGAGCTGCAATTCGGTATGTTTGATGACTGGACGGTGGGTGATCAGCATACCAATTTGCAGCCCTCTAGCCTCAGTCGTTTTTAAGCTCTGAGGGCGGACAGAAAACGTGCAGAGGGACAGACAAAGCCGGCACAATAGTTTCCTTTTACAGACAACTAAAAAAAGGCCGGGTGAAGCATGAGGATGAGAATTTAGGAAAAAGGAAACGAACGCCAATGCCAGCACGGGCTCTTTTATACTCCTTGAGGAGTCCAGGGCGGTTTGATGGCTCAAAACTTGCTGGCCCACTTGAAGACCAACTTGTTCAGTTCCCAAGCTATAAAAGTTGACCCCCCCCAACCCCTTCCCAGAACCATTTCCTAAAAGGCTGGCGATACCTTATAGATATTTCTTCTTTACTCTGGGACATTTTTAATGAGTTGTTCAAGGCCTTACGGGAATTACTGACAAGTTTAGGTTTTTTTAATAAGCTGAATTTATGAATGACATGTACAGCGGAAGAAAAAAAAAGTATATCTTAGTTTAACCAGACCAGGCTGCCCACTTGTCAATAATGTCCAAGATTATAAATATAAATATAAATATAAATATATACACACTATTAGTTTGAATTGAATTGAGCTGAATATAGAATTTAGGCCAAAGGCCAAGCACTGGGACCTATGATGTCACTCAACACTGAAAAGAAAAATTGAGAGTAAAAGGTTTGAAAGGTGTAACAGGAGGAAAACCTCAAAGCAGTTGCACTATGAATCAACTGTTAGAAGCGGGTTGAGGAAAGTAAGATGGAAGAAAGAGAATATGAAAGTTGGTACAGTAAAAGAAACGAAAGGGGTTACATAGCAGCTAGGGGCCTGAGGAAGGTAATGCCTACAGTGCACCGCATGAGGTTCACTGACGGCACTACTACCATCCCCCCTCCTGAGCTGGAAGAACTTGGAAAGCAAACGAACAAATGCAATAGCTCCATCTCCAGTCCAGCCAACCCAACCGACCACACGAGCGCAGCTATGTAAGAGATCTACCTCCAACCACCCCCCACTCACCCCCAACCTGAATCCCCTCCTTCCCCCTCCCCCAACCCGGGGGACTCCCCTCCGGCTGTCTATCCATGACCTTGACTCCTCAAACAAGCGAGGATCGTCCTCCTCCCAGCAAGCAATGACAGAGGACGCATGCATGCACACACACACACATACACACACCTGCGGTTGCACAGCCTTCTCGTAATAATGATCCATAAGCATGACTGGGCTGTAAATGCTTTTTTTAATCCTTTTAGTTTTTATTGATCGACTCAAGACGCCGACAGGGTTAGGCAGCAGCAGCAACCTAGCGTCCTCTGCCTAGCCCTGTGTGTGTGTGTGTATATATATATATATATATATATATATATATATATATATATATATATATATATATATATATATACCTTTGTATATATAATTATATATATGTATCATATATATTTTATACATATATTTAACCTTATTTGAACTTGTTCTTTGTATCTGCATATTTTGGGTAATTACAAGCTTCCTTATTTATCAGTATAATGCATTTGTACACCAATATATTCGTTAAAATTACCATTTACTGTTTAGTACCTTCAACCTTCAATTGAGGCTAAAACAAATCCTGCTATACCTCTTTTATGCTTCACTAAGGAACATCTAACTCAACTTCCAGTGACATAAGAATACTGTCAGACTGAAAATACAACGCAGTGTACATTAACACAGACTAGTCTATAAAAAGGTAATATCAATACTTGCCTGACTGACTGAATATAGAATTTAGGCCAAAGGCCTAGCACTGGGACCTATGAGGTCATTCAGCGCTGCAAAGAACCTTAAGTAATGCCATGACGGCACTATCCCCTAGGGTGATGCTTGGCCAGTCATCCTGGTTACAGATTTGAGCATCTATGCTCAATCAGGTAGTAAGACACCCTGGAATTAACGGATTATATATTTGTCAACCGTTATTTTTTTTATATATCTATACAGGACTGCTTCCTCATTCTTTAGAATCTACTTTACCTTACAAAGCGCCCCCTACAATCAAAATTAAAATGATAAAATCAACGCAAAAAAGCAAACGTAGAGAATAAACGGATGCCCTACAGATGAGAAGTGGAAATACTCGCCCCAAGAGTTGGGCAGACCGGAGCTAAACTGGCAACTAGACCTCAAAAGGTTGCCAGACGGTGTCACGACCACCTCTTGTCTCTCCCCCATACGTCATTACATCATTAGCGTCAGAGATATCCCTTATGCTGAAACAGGATCTCTTAAGACATTCCTGGCTCTTACACAATCTTCCGTTCTTGAGGAAAGGCCCCATCAGGTTTAAGCCACGCCCTTCCTAACGCTTAAAAGTCTAATTATTATTAGGCATTCTCGAAGGTTCGGCAGCAACACTTTTGAAAATGCTTACAGCAACGGCCAGTTTGAACTTTGAACCGTCAATTTTTTAAATTCAAAACATCCACAACTTCGAATGGAGGACGTAAGAATGGCTATCGCCTCTACAAATGCAGGGGCGTAACTGATCCCTTTCTCTTTCTCTCTCTCTCTCTCTCGACTAGATAACAGGTTAGATTGAAGCGTACTTAAGTCGGCACGGGCCCTCACTCTCATGCGTGCCTTAATCTACGGATGCGGGCGTTATCTCACGAGTCCTTGGAAAACCTTCATATGTTGTCTACAAACCTGGGATAAGTGTATGGTCCAATAAAGAACAACACCCACCCCTAGTAAAACCATCATTCACATACTGTTCCCTGGGCAAAGTCCTCGAATAAACAAAAGCCATGGCGGCTAAGGGCAAACCTCTGCTTCGGTAGTACAGACCAAGGTAGCGCGACAGTGGTTAAGACACAAGCCCTGGGGCTACATGCCCCGGTCTGCGGTATGCCGAGGCCGGCAGACGTTTCCTTTCAACGACCGGAGTAGACCAACCTTTTCTCCATCCATGCACCCTAAACCTTTCTTTCGCTGAATCGAAGGGGTTATGGATTTTCAAGGCGTGCATACTATGTTAAGTACAAAGAAGCAATATTGGTGAATGCTTTAACTGGCCTCCTGCCTGACAGGTATATAATGACCACGCAAGTATTTATATATACCAGCGGTTTTTCTGTATTCGTTAAAACTGCATTGGCATCACATTGTGAAGCTTCGAATGCTCTACTTGAAATATATATATATAAATATATATATATATATATATATATATATATATATATATATATATATATATATATATATATATCTGAGAACTTGACAACATTTGACAAGATATGAATGATGACTTTACTATATCTGTGAAGCAATGAATGAGGGCTTTACAATATCTGCAAGGGTATAAGTATTTCAAAATATCTGCAAGGGTATAAGTATTTCACAATACCTGCAAAGGGTACAAGTATTTTACAATATTTGTAAAAGTATGAAAAGGGCCATCCAATGTTAAAAGGCTCCTGAATGAGAATTAAAGTGCCGAATGGTACCATCTGACTTTTCCGCATCTGATAGCCCCTGGCTCTATCTAATCTTGATGTGCGGCACGGTATCCTCTAGACCACCAACAGACAAGGCTGCACTCAAGAATTCCTTGGTAAATGGTGCCGCGGAAGATGCAAACCAAAGAGTAAGGCACACAAACTTACTGATAAAGCCCAAATACAGTTGGTATTACCCTCGATGGAAAAAATTACCAATTTGCAAAGGAAGTTGTGTAGATGTAACCTATTCATATGGAACAAGCCCACCTAAGGGGCCACTGACTTGAAATTCTTCAAGCTTCCAAAGAATGCTAAGGTGTTCATTAGAAGTAAGAGGAAGTGAAAGGGAAATACAGAATGAAGATATCCCACGTATTAAAAAAAAATAAATAAATAAATAAATTGATAAAAATGTATTAAAACTAAGCGGACCTCAGTTCTGTCAAACGCAACATTCTTTAATATAGATGGAAGGATGGATATCGGAGAGAGAGGTCACTGTTAGGCTCAATCTTTAGCTCCTGAAACAAGATGTACCCATAAAAACCATAAACCTCCCCCCCCCACCACACACACACACAGGAGTAAAACCTCAAAGCAGTTGCACTATGAATCAATGGTTAAGAAAGGGTTGAGAAAAGTACGATGGAAGAAAGACAATATGCAAGGAGGTACAGTAAAAGGAACGAAAGGGGTTATATAGCAGCTAGGGGCCTAAGGAAGGCACGATGCAAAGAACCTCAATTATATAATCCCTACAGTGTACCACACGAGGTGCACTGACGGCACACTGCCCTCCTACGGGGACCATACGCATAAAACCGATTCATTCCTTAAAGGTATAGAGGCGGGTCCGTGACGCACACACACACACACACACACACACATACATTCCCGTCAACACATTAAATGTCGCATGCCATTTATAACGAGAGTCTAGGGAACAGACTCTATAAATAGGACAGGGGACACAAGACTGGCTCGTTTTTGCATCACTTTCCCGAAATGCAATGTCCGTCCATATATGCAACAGACGTACATTTATTTCAACTCCGAATGTAGATGGGAAGGGGGAGGGGGCGCCACGGGTTATATAACCGGAACACCATCTAAAAAGTTGAATATAGATTTTAGGCCAAAGCACAGGGAAATTGACAGTAAAAGTTTGAATTCATAGTTGCACTATGAATCAATTTTTAAGAGGGGGCTGAAGAAGGTAAGATGGAAAAAAGAGAATGTGGAAGGAGGTACAGTAAAAGAAACGAAAGGGGTTATAGCAGCTAGGGGCCTAAGGAAGGATAAAACCATATGCATTACACGTTTATAACTGCCTGCAATATATAGTTTGAGATGAAAAGTATCTTATCGGCGGACATATTCTTAGCACCGGCATTCTATTTTGTCAAAACAAATTCTGCATTCCTTCGCCTGATGTATATATCCCCTGCCTGTCGCCACCTTGATTTGTATCATTCAGCACGCTTTCTCTCATTATGCGCCTAAAATGCCACCAATATTAGCAGGAACCAAACACGGCCGACCCCAACCCCTCCCCCCCCTGCCTACACATGACTCACGGTGCAGCATTTAAACTTGACGACAAATGACCGCTTTCACTTTCCACTGATAAGGACATCATATCAGGCGACACACAGTTCAACCACTAACCCCACTTATGTACTTCAGCATGCACAAATGAAAATTAGTTTTATTATTATTATTATTATCATTATTATTATTATTCAGAAGATGAAACCTATTCATATGGAACAAGCCCATCAAAGGGGCCACTGACTTGAAATTCTTTACGCTTCATAAGAATATTATTATTATTATTATTATTATTATTATTATTATTATTATTATTATTATTATTATTATTATTATTATTATTATTATTATTATTATTATTCAGTAGATGAAACCTATTCACATGGAACAAGCCCACTGACTTGAAATTCTTGAAGCTTCCAAAGAATAATAAAGTGTTCATTAGGAAGAAGTAAAAGGAAATAAAGGGAAATACAGAACGAAGAAATCCCACACATTAAAAAAGCAAAAATAAATGAATAAATAGACAAAAATGTATCAAAACGCGTGGAGAATAGTATTAGGGTAGTAATGCATCGCACGTTCGCTTGAACCTCTTTAGTTCCAGCCGCACGGCATCATACGTAGAGTCTACTGAATTCCTACACGGTTACAAAGGTTATACCAAGGCTACCCACCAAATGACAATACGGTATCAGGTTCCGATAGAGACCACCACACGAAGCCTTTCGCAAAAAAAGGTTTAAAAATAGGACACACAAATCCTCTTAGAACCAGTTCACGGATGCTGGAGTACCTCTCGGCGAGCATGAACCCCGTAGGTGAGTAGTGCCGTCAGTGCATCTCATGCGGTACACTGTAGGCATTACTGAAGGTTCTTTGCAGCGTGCCTTTCATAAGCCCCTAGCTGCTATATAACCCCTTTCGTTCCTTGTACTGTACCTCCTTTCATATTCTCTCTTCCATCTTCCTCAACCCTCTCCTAATAATTGATTCATAGCGCAACTGTCACTTTCGGTTTCAGCGCTGAATGACCTCATAGGTTGGAGAGCTTGGCCTAAATTCTACATTCACTTCAATATTCAATTCAATTAAACCTACGAACGTTTAAAGAGGTGCAGAAAACATACCGAATTATACAAGTAGGCGATGCCTACACAGCAAAGATCAGCATAAACCACACAGCATACACAGCAAATAGGAGCCAAATCACCGTGATTAAAAAAAAAAAAATGAGTTAAGTTTAACACAGGCGAAGAAAAATGATCGGCTATTTCGAAATCGCCAGCCTCGCATGAGACTGAAATAGACAGACGCCTTGACATTCAAAAGTTGACGGTTGTGATCGATAACCGCTGGAGACTGGGTGGAGCCTTCGTCTCGACGCCCAAAAATCGGTTTGACACTTCGGTCTATGGTCAAATATCGGTTTGACACTTCGGTCTACGGTCAAGAATCGGTTTGACACTTCGGTCTATGGTCAAAGATCGGTTCAACAATCGGTTTGACACTTCGGTCTGCGGTAAAAAAAAATAAATTTGACACTTCGGTCTGCGGTAAAAAAAAAAAAAAATTTGACACTTCGGTCTGCGGTAAAAAAAAAAAATAAATTTGACACTTCGGTCTACGGTCAAAAATCGGTTTGACACTTGGGTCTACGGTCAAGAATCGGTTTAACACTTCAGTCTAAGGTCAAATATCGGTTTGACATTTCAGTCTAAGGTAAAAAAAAATCAGTTAGACACTTCGGTCTAAGGTCAAATATCAGTTTGACATTTTGGTCTAAGGTCGAAAATCTGTTTGACACCGGTCTACAGTTAAATACCGGTTTGACATTTCGGTCTATGGTCAAATATCGGTTTGACACTTCGGTCTAAGGTAAAAAATCTGTTTGACACTTCGGTCTAAGGTAAAAATCTGTTTGACACTTCGGTCTAACGTACAAAAATCTGTTTGACACTTCATTCTAATGTCAAAATTCTGTTTGACACTTCGATCTAAGGTCAAAAATAGGTCTGATACTTCGGTCTACGGTCAAGAATTGGTTTGACACTTCCGTCTGCCTAACCACGCCCGTCTAAAGTTGGCCTAGTCCGCCCAACCACTCGATTCAGCGGCAAGTGATATTGACTAGGTCTAACACCACCAGAGAGAGAGAGAGAGAGAGAGAGAGAGAATTATCCCACCAGAAGATAGGGGAAACATAATCAGAGTTAAATATTATATGGACATATTTACGCACATATAGAGAGAGAGAGAGAGAGAGAGAGAGAGAGAGAGAGAGAGAGAGAGAGAGAGAGAGAGAGATTCTCCTTAAGGAAGAGGGAAATATAATCAGTTAAATATTACATAGACATGTACATGAGATGAGAGAGAGAGAGAGAGAGAGAGAGAGAGAGAGAGAGAGAGAGAGAGAGAGAGAGAGAGAGAGAGAGAGCTATGGCGCGTGGTCAGAAAATGTTACATAAGACGAGCAAATAATACCGTAGTAATAATAATAATAATAATAATAATAATAATAATAATAATAATAATAATAATAATCCATCATCTTCAAGAACCAACAACAAAAGAAAAACAACCGCATCAAGTTATCCTCGAAAGCACATGTCCGTAACACACACGGGCTCTTGAAAGTGTGTCAAGATAAACCAGGCTACTTCTTCAGGCGCCCCCCCTCAAAAGCGAAGAAGCCCCAGAAGTTAAAACAACGCACAGGCAACGTAAAAGGCGTCCATGAACCTCTCGAGAAACAACCCCAAAGGTAAAACAAGGCTCAGAACGTTAGCCGACGTCCATGAACCTCTCGAGAAACAACTACACAGGCCTAGTATGAACCTCTCGAGAAACAACTACACAGGCCTAGTATGAACCTCTCGAGAAACAAGTGGGCCTAGTATGAACCTCTCGAGAAACAAGTGGGCCTAGTATGAACCTCTCGAGAAGCAACTACATAGGCCTAGTATGAACCTCTCGAGAAACAACTAGGCCTAGTATGAACCTCTCGTGAAACACCTATATAGGCCTAACATGAACCTCTCGAGAAACTAGGCCTAGAATGAAACGCGAGAAACAACTAGGCCTAGTATGAAGCTCGCGAAAAACTAGGCCTAATATAAAACATCTCGAGGCAGACAATCGATCGGGTTCGCTTGGTACAATGAATGAGAACGGGAGATAAAAAAAAAAATAGAAAAACTGGAGAAATCCTGGAAAAACTGGGAAAAAAAATCGTAGAAAAACTGGAAAAATGGTAAACTGAAAAAATCGTAGATTCAAAAATTGTAGATAACTAAAAAAAAAGTAAAAAACTGAAAAAATTGTAGAAAAACTGAAAATTCATAGAAAAACTGCATTACTGAAGAACAAACGATGAAAGCGTCGTAAGTCAAATAATTTTAACCCACAAATCTCAAGGGAATAAAGGCGAAAATCGCACGAATTAAAGGTAGACATCTAATGCAAAAACATCGGGGGGCGGAGGGACCTATTGGATACCCACAAATCAAGGGAATAAATACCACACGAATTAAAGGTAGAAATATAATGCAAAAACAATGGGGGGCGGAGGACCCAATGGGAAGACCCAATTGGGGAACCGGGAGAGTGACAGATGAACTGAAGCTGCCTGCAGCTGCAGAAGCAGCACCCCGCCCATGTTTGATTTTTAAACTGTCAAAAAACCTCTGATGAAAATTTACTGCCAAAATCAGCAGCTGCATATATATATATATATATATATATATATATATATATATATTATACACACACACACACCTCCCAACATACGTTTACTAATCAATATAACAATGACTAAGCCGGTCATGTGCTCATGTCAAATTTACTTTAATCAATATAACAATGACAAATATGGCTCTTTCCTATGTGGTATATTCATGTCAAATAAAGATTTTTCATATGTGGTCTGTTCATGCAGAATAAAGATTGTTCATATGTGGTATGTTTATGTCAAATATAGCTTTCGTATGTCATGTCACATATAGATTTATCATATGTGGTATGTTCATCCAGAATAAAGATTGATTTTTCATATGTGGTATATTCATGTCAAATATAGCTTTTTCACATGTGGTAAATTCATGTCAAATACAGATTTTCTTCAAGTCAAAATAATATGGATTGTTCATATGTGGTATGTTCATGTCGGATATAGCTTTTTCATATGTGGTATGTTCATGTCAAATATAGCTCTCATACGTGTTATAATAATGTCAAATATAGATTTTTCGTATGTGGTGGTCTGTTCATACCGAATATAGCTTTCGTATGTGGAATGTTCATGTCAAACATAGATTTCGTTCGAGTCAAATATAGACTGTTCATATGTGGTGTGTTCTGTCAAATATAGTTCTCGTGTGTCGTGTCAAATATAGATTTTTCATATGTGGTCTGTTCAGGTCAAATACAACTTTCAAACGTGGTCAAACACAGATTCCGTGCTTTTGTAAGTGTGGTAAATATTCATGCAGAATTAACCGTGTTAACCAAGCGGTGGTTGGTGTAAGTCGGAACGGAAAAGGGGGGGGGGGGCGAAAAGGTAAAACCAAAAAAGAAGAAGAAGAGAAGAGAAAAAGAAGAAGAAGAAGAAGAAGAAGCAGACAGACAGACATTCAAAAGGAACATAGGGGGATACTTTACAATAAAAAAAAAGGAGGGAAAGGTTTTGTAGTAAATCAATCGGCGGTTTGTGGTGCTCTTTTTTTTTATGCGAAAGGAACTCACATGGATTAATGATAGATCGCAGGTCGATGCCTCCCCCCCCGCAGGAGGGGGAGGAGGAGGAGCCCACCACCGAAGTATCACACTCCTCCACGGGGCCGCCGCCTGCTGATCTGCCGTTGGCCTGCGCGGCTGAAGCTGCTCCTGCTGGTGCGATGTTCGTTGCTGTTCCTTCGGCTTCCATGACGTTGCTGTGCTGCGATGCTGTTTTATATCCGCTGGGTTAACGAAGGTATTGTTATGATTATTATTCCTGCCACTGCGTCACGTCACAAACACCTAACTCCCTCTTTCACGGGAACACTTTTTTGTTTTAGGAATATTGAAAAAAAAACCCCGACAGGACGAACGTTTTTAAGCGTACTGTTCCCGTCGACGGTTGAACCACCAATGGAGCGAGTGACGTCAACGGTGTGCTCGGCCTCTCCTGGCGCGCGAATGACGCCGCGGTTCCCAGACTCGCCGCTAGGGGGACGATGGACGTCTCCCCCCGCCAATACGGGACGTCGCCCTCAGCCCTCCCCCCCCTCGAAAACCCCACGTGTGCGCATCCCGCATCTGCGCCGGTCGGATTTGTGGAAAAATATTTCTCCTTAAAAATAAGAGTTTTTGCTCATTTAAAGCGGAAAAAAAGACGAAATTATTACATAAACGACTCGGAATAGACATCACGCCTAACCCTAGGACTTCCCCCAGGTCCCCCCAGGTGTGCGCATCCCGCATCTGCGCCGCCGCTCGGATTTGTGGAAGAATAAATGTGTTAAAATATTTTTTCCCCACGACTCACCTCAGCGCATTCAATACCTTATTCGATAACGATATTATCGCCGGGAGGAAAAAGTCTTGTTCACTTGAGACTAAAAAAAGGAAAATAGGAAAGGTTTTATTACATGATAGACTCAATAGACATACCTATCCACTTTACTGACTGCCTCCCGTCCCCGACCCCGTCCCCCGTTTGAGATTTCATCAAACGCACGGATGCATCTGTAATCCTAAATATCACAGCTCATAGTTTTAAATGCAACGCAAGAAAAACAGACATTCTCACTCACATATAGTACACGCCAATACAGATTATTCTGAGCTACGTGAGCGGTTCGTCATGTACTTTTAATGAGTATATATATTGTTCTAGACAACTCAGCTTGAATTCTTTTCTAGTCCATCCCCAGGAGACATTATAGCGGCAAACAAACCCCTGGGCAGCCCCTGGGTTAGAACTAGACTCAGTACAGAAATACAGAGAGCTTTGGGGATTGAAGTTTCCCAAAAGCTTTTTCTGTACAGATTTATCTTTAAATATATGTTACGTGTATATATTCATATATTTAAAGGTAAATCTTTACGAAAATCTTACAGTTTCCCGAAAGCTTTCTGTACAGATTTATCTTTAAATACAGGCCTATGTACATAGACATAACTGTGGATTTGTAACTCCGTTTCTAGACTCATGCTATTGTGAGTATTTTTTAAATACTCATTTATTCTGCTTTTCACACAAAGGAGTTTCTGTTGTTGTGAAGCTTGCTTAGCGAGGTAATGGGAGCTCCCAGTTTACTCTTGAAGAACGTGTGCGCATTTCAAATGACAATGGTGCTCATACAAAGTGTATCTACACCAACCAACTCCCCGCCCCCGCCCCCTCGAAAAGCTTTACATTTACGAGATTTCTGTAGACGCTGATTTAAGAGAGAATTTTCTACTGAATAATAATAATATTCATGTAAAATGGCCATAAAAATTGGTCGATATTGTACTGAAAAAAACAAGTAAAAACTAAGCCGACGTTTCTTCGGCGCAATCGAGTTTTCTGTACAGAGTATAATGCTTCATGAAACACTCAGCCACAGCCAGGTGGTGGCCTGTGTTGTTCGCACCAATAGCTGTGCCAGACGCACGATCATGGCTAACTTTAACCTTAAATAAAATAAAGACTACTGAGGCTAGAGGGCTGCAATTTGGTATGTTTGATGATTGGAAGGTGGATTATCAACATACCAATTTGCAGCCGTCTAGCCTCCGTGGTTTTTAAGATCTGAGGGCGGACAGAAGTGCGCACGGACAGACAAATATCCATCTCTATAAATTTTCTTTTACAATGGAAGACAACCATAAATTCGTCCATTTCCAAACCAGTTATATATGAGATGGTGAAGCCTGGTGGGTGCGACGAGGTACAGGAAGAGGGGGGGAATGTTTTACTTATTTCTATACTCCGAAATGTTCATTTTATACCAAATGTGCCCCAACGGTCAATACTGGCGGTGATGCCAGTGTCGAGACGTTAAGTCCCAACCCTAGGGACCTTTCGTACCGCCACAGAACTCGGGCCAAGAGACATTCTGCTGCGCACTCGTAAAGGGCTTCTCTCTTGTTCATTTCTTACCTGGTTTCTATAGAATAGAACAGAATGTAGAATTTAACCAAAGGCCAAGCGCTGGGGTCTATGAGGTCTTCCAGCACTGGAAGGGAAATTGACAGTGAGGAAACAAAATATGTTAGAGAGGGTGGAAAGTCTGATGGAATAAAGAGAATATGAAAGGAGGTACAGTAAAAGGAATGAAAGAGGTTGCAGCTAGGGGCCTAAGGAAGGCACGCTGCAAAGACCCTTAAGTAATGCCTACAGTGCACCACGCGAGGTTTCTATGAATTTGCTTGTCTGCAATTTCCTGCATGCATCAGTAATACTATCAACTCAACTCTAAGACTCACTTACCATCAAGAGTCCAATCCAAAGTGGCCTTATGCCAGCAGGGACTCCTTAAGCCTACGATGCATTGGATGGCAATTAAAAAAAAAAAAAACCAAGACTCTAGACCTTGCAAAAAACAAACAGGGAATTGCCAGGGGCGCAGAACAGTCAGAAAAAAAAACTAGGGGCGCTGTAGGCTGGCAAAGGGGGGCAGACATGCTGTGTCCTCTCTTTCTCAAGGGCATCTAGTGGGCACTGCCCTAAAATGGAAAACTGCAGTATCTGCAAAATTTAAGAAATTGAGACATGCCACCTATTGACCTCGTGAAACACTAATACACAGGTTACTGCAGTTTCAGAATGATTCTTCTTCAGTGCTTTCCAAGAGCATTTAGGGGGTCCCGTTTGCAGTATCTGCAGAGTTTTCGAAATTGTGACATGCCACCTATTGGGCTCGTGAAACACTAATGCATAAGTTACTGCAGTTTCAGAATGATTCTTCAAAGCTTTCCAAGAGTATTTAGGGGGTCTCATTTGCAGTATCTGCAAAATCAGTAATAAGGCCAGGGAAAACTGCAGCATCTACCATTTCTCTCAGTTTTCCATTTTTGCAGATACTGCAGTCTTCCATTTCAGGGCAAGAAGGTGTAAGCAAAAACACAAAAGAAAGAAACAAAAGATCTATATAAATAAACAGGAGAAGCAGGGAAAAACAAGCGAAGCACAGGAGAAACCTAAAGCAACCCACACTTTCTGAGGCGGCGAAAAAATAAGAGCAAAAATTTCTCGTTGGCCTGAAAAGCGCCATGATATATTTCCAAGTCTTCGCTCCTTCTTTATTCCCTAACTGCAGCTGCTTGTTTACGTTCGTCTCGATTCGGTTCCTTTTTCTTTGGAGTTTTCGTCCGGTTTCGGAGGCTCGCCCACACCCTGGGGCCAAGGCGACATAGAGGTTGCTAAAAAACAAGTAAAAAATGCGCCGAAGTTTCTGCGGCCCAATCGAGTTTTCTGTACAGTGTATAATAATCAAGGCCACCGAAAATAGATCTATCTTCGGGTGGTCTCGGTATAATGTTGTATGAAACTCTCAGCTGGCCAGTGTTGTTGCAATGCCAGACGCACGATCAAGGCTAACCCTTAACCTTAAATAAAAAATAAAAACTACTGATGAGGCCACAGGGCTGCAATTTGGTATGTTTGATGATTGGAGGATGGATGACCAACATACCAATATGCAGCCCTCAAGCCTCAGCAGTTTTCAAGATCTGAGGGCGGACAGAAAAACGGGCGGACGGACAGACAAACAGCCATCTCAATAGTTTTCAATCTCCATAACCATATTATATATAGATATGACCCCTGTGGTCCAGCGGTTATATTGTTTGCCATAACAACCAAACCCCGTAGGAGGGTACCGCCGTCAGTGCACCTCATGCGGTGCACTGTAAGCATTACTTAAGGCTCTTAGCAACGTCCCTTCTTTATACACCAATTCTATATTGATTTCAATTCGTACCTGACAGGTGGTCGACTAGGGTGGGTCGCAGCCAAGGCTACTCTCGATGACATTTGCCTTAGTGTTTCAGTAATCAATCGGGGACGAAACAGAGACGAAGGAGTAGAGTTCCACGTCCTGGAAGCCAATGGTGCAACTGGCTGGTCACCTGCCTGACAGTCGAGCTCACAATTCTACACATCACCTGGGCGGATTCGAACCTGACAGAGGCCGTCACGAGCATTTGGTTTGGCACGAGAGAGAGAGAGAGAGAGAGAGAGAGAGAGAGAGAGAGAGAGAGAGAGAGAGAGAGAGAATCGGCATTTGAAACAAGATTATTTTACAGAAGCTGGATAGAGAGAGAGAGAGAGAGAGAGA